>NC_139810.1:1635000-1647500 GCF_963457635.1 Microchirus variegatus | reverse complement strand
GAAATGTTGGGGTTGGGGCATCAGTCGATGTCCGTTAGGGTTAGGGTTAGGGTTAGCATTCTGTGTTCTGTAGGGCTTTCGGAAACATAGGTATGTAACCGGGATCTTGACCTAGCAAAAGAACCAGGTGCTAGCCCTGATTAGCCCCGAACTGTATCATGGAAAAGTAAAGTGCCGCAATGGGTGGAACATTTGGAGTTTTTGTACGTTGACGGTATATTGTTATAACGTCTAATTCTTAACATCCAGAACGTCCACTTTTGTCAACACACACTGCGTGAAAAAGCCTCACGAGAACCTCAGAAAGTCGTTGGAAAACCCATTGAAACGCAGACATAAATGGGTTTCTTGGCAATGAGTTATTAGCGGTTTATTTATATTGTAATACGGTCATTTTTTTTAAACACGTCACTGTGTAAATTCATGATGCGACGGTCCGCAGCGTCAGGGGGGCGGAGTCGGCGAGCGCGGTGAACGCCTCGCTGCTGTCGGAGGTTACGGATCACTCATTAGCTCGTAACAATGCGCGAGTGCGGGCCGCTTGACCCAGACGGAGGCCCGTTAGCCGTTCGCCGCAGTTAGCGAAAATAAATCAAACCTTTGGTGGTGCAGCGCTGACAGAGGGACTGGTTCCAGAACAATCAGTTTAGAGGTCAACGAGGGTGAAAGGGACAAGGTCACGGGCTGAGCCCTAAAAAGATCTGAGGGGGAAGTGGGGAAAACCACATTGTGGGGGGGGAGGGGGGGTGTGGACGACGAGGGGCCGCGGAGGCAAAAGTACAAGAAGGAGCGAAGAAAATAAAAGGTGCAATTTAACCCCCGGTGCCCTGTCTCTGAAAGAGCTCAGGGACTGGACTCACAGCAGGGAGGTGCAGAGGGGGGGCCCTGACCCTGGGGAGGACCCCTTTTTAGAGGGTAGTTAACACATGGAATCTCCTCCTCGTGGTGGAAAAATAGAGAATCGGTAGTAAATGTGTTTTCAGTCAAATTAGCAGTAAATCTTTACTGCGAGGTTTTACGTTTGACCAAAGGTGGAGACGAGATAAAAACGGAGTGGTTTGGTTTCTGAATTGGATTTTTTTTTTATCGTTCATAGTAAGAATTTTATTGAACTGGGAAATTGGTTCTTTTACGCGACAATAAAGGCTTAGAATTTTAGAATCTTGAATTGAATAAAAGAAAATTCACACACTTTGGTTGGTTTGTCCATTCATGAACAAACATGACAACATAAGAGCAAGGGTTCTGCCAATAATATCTCCTTACAATTCCGTATAAAACCCATCTAGTCCAGATTTCCGATATCCTGTCCAGCGTCCGTCAGCCTCCAGTGGACCCTCATTTGTCCTCCTTTGCCCTGAGATCTATTGGCTGAAAGCGGCATCGATCAAATATGTCGGATATGTAATTGGTTAATTACGTAAATAAGGCAACACACAGAAAAGACGGTGGTGCTGCTGCGATCTCAACTTGCTGTCCCAAACGTCTCTCGGCTCACAGGATTGCAATCCTAGAATCAGCGCTAACAGCGATGTCGGCTAGCCTGCGCGAGAATGAGAAACGGTGCGCTAACTTGCTTGCTGAGGAGAACCGGCTTCTCCAGCAGGAAAACTGTTCATGAAGGGTCATTGGTATTCCAGGTATCTAGCTAGCTAGCACGGTAGGACGCTAGCTAACCTTATCTTTCTATCAACTACCAGGTAGCTAGCTAACTACCATCCATCTAGCTAGCTAGGTAGCTAGCTGGTTTCTATCTATCTATCTATCTATCTATCTATCTATCTATCTATCTATCTATCTATCTATCTATCTATCTATCTATCTATCTATCTATCTATCTGTCTTAGCTAGATAGCTAGCTAACTAACTAGCATGTATCTTTCTTAGCTAGCTAACTAACTAGCATCTATTTATCAATTTACCTATCTAAGCTAGCTAACTAACTAGCATATATCTATCTTAGCTAGCTAACTCACTAGCATCTATCTATCTAAGCTAGCTAACTAGCATCTATCTATCTAAGCTAGCTAACTAACTAGCATCTATCTCCGATCTATCTATCTAACTAGCATCTATCGCTAGGTAGCTAGCTAACTAACGTCTTTCTATCTAGCCAGGTAGCTAGCTTGGTAGCTGGTTAATATAGAGTTAAGGTGAATAAGCAATCAGTAAATGAAGTTAAAATTATACTAAAATGTGCCGTAAAACTCTTTAAATACTTTTAAAGTACTTTTTCATGATCACATGAAAAATACAAACATAACAAACCGTATAATAACAACAACATCCTGAGCTCGTCCTCGTGGTTACAGAGGGGTCAAAGGTGACGCCGGGCCGGTCAGCGCTATCACACACACACACACACACACACACACACACACACACACACACACACACACACACACACACACACACACACACACACACACACACACACAATGCAGCTGGGCGGAGCCATAAAAGCACCATTTAGCTGTCAAATAACCCCAGATTTATAACGTCTGCACAGCCTCCGCCGCGTCGTTCCTCGGGATATGAGATGATCACGATGATCTGTTCGCTCGCGCGGAAACGACATGTAAATAATCACTTACTTTGATTCTCCTTCGTACACAAACGGCCGCGTTTGCGCCATCAACGCCGTTCACTGACAAATCCATACTGTGTGTGTGTGTGTGTGTGTGTTTGTGTGTGTGTGTGTGTCGCAGGAATTCCATCTGGTGCATTCAGGTGTAAAACAATCTCGTAAAAAATGTCATTTTGTGCAGAATGCGTTTCACATTGTGCAGAAGAATGAAAAAATAAAATAAAATCGATTCTCGAGAAAAGTGAAATGAGGCTCGTTTTCTGCCTGAGACGAAAAAAAACATATTTTCTGCACCAGAAAATATAGATTTTAAGCGACTAAATATTTGTCTGAATAACAAATTACGGCTTTGATTTTCAGTAAAAAGCACAAAACCGCTCCAGCTAAAAGAAGCTATGATTTGATGAATTTCACAAATTTTACTTTTTAAAGCTAAAAGTGACCTGTAATATCTTACGAAGACAAATTTTGCCTTTTTTTTCTTAAAATTCGATAATTTTCCCTGTGAGAAACTTGGTTATATTTCATTTTTTGGCAAAAAAACCAAGAAAAAAATGTGCATTTGTTTGTGTGTTTATTAATGATGTGTTGAATACAGATTGGTGTTTGTGCAAATATGTAAGACATTCTAAGGCAAATGTACGGTGGCCCTGAGGTGCAAAACACACACGTAAATCACAAAAAGCAACACAAATCAAAAACGCAAATCAAAAATAGCAGCAAACACAAAAGCATTTAACACAACAACATTATCTCACAACGGAAACGCAAATCATAAAACGCAAACAAAAAAATGCAGACAACACAACGTAAATACTGGTCGATCGCGTGAAACAACGTTTTCTGTTGTTTTTTGAGTTGTGTTTCCGTCTTCACATGCATTTTATGCTTATTTCTAGTCGGGCTGTTTTTGTCCTGGCGTCACAGAATGAAACCATCGCCCACCTGTGGAGATCTAAACCTGTGGGGATGAGTTTCCAGGTCTGTTCACACACTGAAGAAGAACATGATTAAAGCGCTAATTAACATCATTATTATTCGTATTTTTAACTGTTTTAACGTTGGGTCAGACCTCATTATTTCATTTTCTCCTTTTATCGACACGTGAACATGAACACAGCCACAGATCTGTACATTCAGTCCTCGTGTGATGCAGAGATTCTTTATTCACCAGGGGGAGTTCTTCCTCCTCCTGCTCCTCCTCTCCTCTTCCTCCTCCTCTCCTCCTCAACTCCTCTTCCTCCACTCCTTCTCTTCCTCCTCTCCTCCACGCCTCCTCTTGCTCCTACTCTCCTCCTCTTCCTCCTCCACTCTTCTACTCCTCCTCTCCTCCACTCCTCCTTCTTTCCTCCACTCCTCCTCTTCCCCCTACTCCTCTTCCTCCTCCTCTCCTCCTCCTCCTCTTCCTCTCCTCTCCTCCTCTTCCTCTCCTCCTCCTCCTCCACCATCACTTTCCTCTTATTGAAAACCAGTTGCCATGAAACACGATTGGAGAATGAAGTGTTGGGAATGCTGTGATGTAGAGAAGACGAGATGAGAGAGAGACACTGACAGATGGAGAGATGGAGGATGATAACAGGAGAGAGAGAGAGAGAGAGAGAGAGAGAGAGAGAGAGAGAGAGAGAGAGAGAGAGAGAGAGAGGAAAAAAGAGGAGAAAATCTGAGCGTCTCCAAAAACAGATTAATATATTGTTAATTTCTCATTTGCAGACTTATAGGCTTCACACTGCAGTCGACTGAACATCTCATTATTGAGCTAATTTCATCAAAATTGCTCATTTATTTTTACATTCAAGCTTAAAATATGAGATAAAATAATCTGAATGAAATGTAGGTCTTTAAAAAAAGTCTAAAAAATCTATATATCTTGCCAGTTAGCTTACAAGATATCTATCTATCTAAGATAAGATAAGAAGTCCTTTATTCGTCCCGCAGTGGGGAAATTTACAGTGTTACAGCAGCAAGACAGTAAGGATAAGGATAATAAATAATAAACATGCATTACCAAAAAGATGCATGTTCTATCTATCTATCTATCTATCTATCTATCTATCTATCTATCTATCTATCTATCTATCTATCTATCTATCTGTATCTAAGCTAGCTAGCTAACTAACTAACTAGCATCTATCTATCTAAGCTAGCTACTAACTAGCATCTATCTATCTTAGCTAGCTAAGTAACTAGCATCTATCTATCTATCTATCTATCTATCTATCTATCTATCTATCTATCTATCTATCTATCTATCTATCTAAGCTAGCTACTAACTAGCATCAATCTATCTTAGCTAGCTCGCTACCCAACTAACTAGCATCTATCTATCTATCTATCTATCTATCTATCTATCTATCTATCTATCTATCTATCTATCTATCTATCTATCTAAGAGAGCTAGCTACTAACTAGCATCCATCTATCTTAGCTAGCTAGCTAGCCAACTAACTAGCATGTATCTATCAATGTATCTAAGCTAGCCACTAACTAGCATCTATCTATCTTAGCTAGCTACTAACTAGCATCTATCTATCTTAGCTAGCTAGCTAGCCAACTAACTAGCATTTATCTATCAATGTATCTAAGCTAGCTACTAACTAGCATCTATCTATCTTAGCTAGCTAGCGACCCAACTAACTAGCATTTATCTATCAATCTATCTAAGCTAGCTACTAACTAGCATCTATCTATCTTAGCTAGCTAGCTAGCCATCTATCTATCTATCTATTGCTAGGTAGCTAGCTAACTAGCATCGTTTAAACGTTATCAAAAGAGTCCGACGGTGTTTCCTCCGCTGTTACGTTAGGATTGGGCTGTTTGACCTTTGACCCTTTTACAGAAAACAACACAACAGCTGAATCGACCGCGGCAGAGCGGCTGAAATGCAGCGTTTTCAAAATGGTGGTGATATTATTTATATCTGGGCCCCCGTTGAACGTCGCCGGAGCCCGAGACGACCTCTCCGTCGTTTTACGGCCCTGTGATGCTGTGATTGATGAGGGCTTTAATGGACGGTGTGGAGGCCCAGAGCCACAGCAGGAAATGCCTCTCGTCGCACAACCACTCATTAGCAACAAGTGCACGAACAAAGTGGTCCTTTAACACTGTGTTGCGTTGCGTGTGTGTGTGTGTGTGTGCGCGTGTGTGTGTGGTGTGTGTGTGCGCGTGTGTGTGTCCATAAATGTGTGGGTGAGGCTGTGGATCTGGCTCGCTAATGGGAGCATATTTGATAAGAGACATCGACACCACTCAGCCTGACAATAATGTAAACACAGATCCGTCCTCGTGGCTTTGCTATTCCGAGATTGGTCGTCTTTCTTGGAAAGCTAAACGTAGCATTAGCAGATGGTGTGTGTGTGTGTTTGTGTGTGTGGGTGTGTGTTAGTGTAGTTTTTCTTCAAGCACATAGCGCAGGTTATTTTCTGTGAAATTAGACAGCGTCTGAAAGGTTTTAATGTATAGAAAAAGAACGTTAGCAAGCTAAGTGCTAAGTAGAACCGTATAAGGTCCTTCGGCTTGTCCTCATAGGAGAACCCTTTTTTGTCAGTGTTACCAAGAACCCTTTTAAAACCCTTTATTCGGGAAAGGGGTTTTAAAAGGGTTCACGTTAGCATGTGTCGGCAGCGTTAGCAGCCGGATGCTATCGGTGCAGATGCTGAATCATTGATGACGTGCTGTTGTACGCGCTTAGAAATAAAAGTGCTAAGTAGAACCATATAAGGTTCTTCCACTTGTCCTCATAGGAGAACATTTTTGACTCCAGGTAGAACCTTTTTTATTGGAGGGTTCCACCAAGAACCCTTTTAAAACCCTTTATTCAGGAAAGGGGTTTTAAAGGGTTCTCAAAATGGATCAAAATGGTTCTTACTGGAACCATTAGTGTTACCAAGAACCCTTGAAAACCCCTTTCTTCGGGAAAGGGTTTTTCAGAAGCAAATGGTTCCAGGTAGAAGCGCAGCCCTTGTAGAAGAACCCTTTTGGAACCCTTATTTCTAAGAGTTGAGACTAATCAAGTTACTCAAATCACTCAAGTAGCCCTACACTCTCAGAAATAAGGGTTCCAAAAGGGTTCTTCTACAAGGGCTGAGGTTCTACCTGGAACCATTTGCTTCTGGAAATATCTATCTATCTATCTATCTATCTATCTATCTATCTATCTATCTATCTATCTATCTATCTATCTATCTATCTATCTATCTATCTATCTATAAGCTAGCTAGCTAACGAACTAACTAGCATCTATCTATCTAAGCTAGCTACTAACTTGCATCTATCTATTTTAGCTAGCTAGCTAGCCAACTAACTAGCATTTATCTATCTAACATTTCACGCTTAAACAAGAAGCCAACAAGGTGCAGTGGAACCACTGTAAACTACACTCTTAGAAAGAAGGGTTCCAAAAAGGTCCTTCTTCAAGGGCTGAGGTTCTACCTGGAACCATTTGCTTTTGAAAAACCTTTTCCCGAATAGAGGCTTTTTCAAGGGTTCTTGGTAACACTAATGGTTCCAGTAAGACCAATTTAGATCCAGAGAACCCTTTAAAACCTCTTTCCCGAATAATAGGTTTTAAAAGGGTTCTTGGTGGAACCCTCCAAAATGGTTCCAGGTGGAACCTTTATAAGAAGCTTCTACCTGGAGCCAAAAAGGGTTCTCCTGTGAGGACAAGCTGAAGAACCTTATACGGTTCTACTTAGAACTTTTATTTCTAACCGTGTACAACAGCACGTCCTCAATTATTTAGCATCCAGTTGCTAATGCTGCCGACACACGCTAACGTAAACATTGGCGTTAGCTGATTTAACGTAGCTTGCTAGGGCTGCAGCTATCAATTTTTTTTGTAATCAAGTGTTCTACCGATTATTCCTCGATTAATAGAGTAACCTGATTTTTTAAAATTAATTAAGAATCGCGTCAGAGTTCGTACGTGTTGCTATTTCACCTAAAATCCCTGATTCTGCCAAAATGACGTTGCGTCACCGTCGCCCGTCACTCTCCATCATCCATTTCAGGGCGAGTGACAGAGCAAAGTGTGCAGGACAAAAACGTGCCAAAGTCGTGGTGACGTGAATCACGACGGCCATTCAAGTGCGAGAGGAGACGAGCCTTTGAAGTCATGAAGAAGAGAGAAAAGAGAGAGAAAGTCTCCGCCCCTCACTTTCCCTCCTTTTTTCAGCCTCTTTGTGTCTCTGTGAACTTCAGCAATTCCTGGGATGAGACACAAAGGCTGGTGAGGAGAAAGGCTTCGGAATCAGCGCGACCGCCACACACAGATCCTTTCACTGAGACCGGCCTCTGGAGGCACTCTACACCCCCCCCCCCCACTCTACACCCCCCCCCCACCACCACTTCTTCTAAGAAATGTCTTGGTCTTCCCCCATTTTACCCCAAAAGGAATGTGGTCACTAAATGAAGCAGAAAGCAACTGATGAAGAAGAAAAATATGGGAAATATAACAATTTTTTCGAATACAGAAAATGTTTGAGTCCCAAACTGCAGATTACAGATTAAATCAGGGGTCGCCAACCTTTTTGAGACCGAGAGCTAAAGAATAACATGGAGGGCTACCATATAAACATTTTATGCACCATTTTAGCTATCAGCTAGATATCTATATATCTTAGCTAACTAGCATCTATCTATTTAAGCTAGCTACTAACTAGCAGCTATCGATCTAGCTATCTTAGCTAGCTAGCTAACTAACTAGCATCTATCTAAGCTAGCTACTAACTAGCATTTATCCATCTTAGCTAGCTAGCTAACTAACTAGCATCTATCTGTCTAAGCTAGCTACTAACTAGCATTTATCTATCTTAGCTAGCTAGCTAACTAACTAGCATCTATCTATCTAAGCTAGCTACTAACTAGCATTTATCTATCTTAGCTAACTAGCTAACTAGCATCTATCTATCTAAGCTAGCTACTAACTAGCATTTATCTATTTTAGCTAGCTAGCTAACTAACTAGCAGCTATCTATCTAAGCTATCTACTAACTAGCATTTATCTATCTTAGCTAGCTAGCTAACTAACTAGCGTCTATCTATCTAAGCTAGCTACTAACTAGCATTTATCTATCTTGGCTAGCTAGCTAACCAACTAGCATCTATCTATCTAAGGGTAAGGGTTGGGGTTAGGGTTAGGGTCTTCGATTTATCTAATAAATGAGATTATACCATTTCACCAAGGGTTGTATATTCAACTGTTGAGCTCAACTCCTGGGTCCTGAATGACCGGTCAACTTTTTTGATTTTCCAGATTCTTGAATGTGGATATTTTCTCGCTTACGACAAAGAAATGATTAAAACCGAATGATTTGTTTGTGTTCTGCGGACAAGAACATCATCATCATCATCATCGTTTCCAGGTTTGAGAAACACCGCTCAACGTTTGCCGACATTTCATGGACCCAACAGGTCCTTAAAAACACGGACGAATCCATTTCTGAAAACGAGGTGTGACATCATCAGTGGCCACATGTGGTTGGTGGCCTCACGTAGAAGAACTCTTGTGAAAACTTCCTAGTTCACTTCCTTGGCTGTGACCCCCCCTCCCAACCCGTTCATCCCTCCCACAGTGACCCAGCATGGGAATGCCAACGAGGGAGGAGGAGGTGGAGGAGGAGGCTGCCAGGCAACATTCCACGGCTCGGACTCCAAAAAAGTTCCAAGAAAAACTCTCGCAAAGGACAAAGGTTTAGGTAACGGAGGAGGGGAGTGGAGAAGGCAGGATCATGGGAGGGAGTGGAAGAGGAACAAATGGTATTGGTAGGGAAGAGGAGGTATGTAAGGGAGGGAGGAGGGAGGAGGGGAGGAGGCTTGTAGGCCGGACCTCGTCGATCTTCCCATGGTCTGCACGGACACAGGACCACACCGGCTCGTCCTCAAACGTCCGTCACATCCCATTACCGCTGACGCTCGGCCTCCCAAAGGGGAACCGGAGGGGCATGAAAACATCGGGGGTCAGGGTGGATTTGAAGGCCCGTGCGATGAGGACCATTGAGGTCACGGCGATGAGGACCATTGAGGTCACGGCGATGAGGACCATTGAGGTCACGCCGGCGTCTTGTAGAGCGAGGACCTTTGTCTCTCGCAACTCCGTCAGAGCGGCGTCTCAAATTTGAGTCGTCTTTGATCACGTCACAGAGGACGTGAAGCTGCGTCGTGTTCAATAGACGGTTGCATTAAAGCTCACATAGAGTGGTCCTGTTGCACATATATGTTAGTTATGGAGGTCTACTTACATACATTAACTTGTTTTTACGCTCAAAAACCTCCTAGTTGCTGCAAAAGAGCCGATAGAAATCTGTCTTTTCTGACGCCGTTTCCCAGCCGCGAGATTTGAGACTCGACTCTCTCAACCCCGGAAGTGACATAATTCAGCACACCCGCTCTCAGAAGCACAGCAGCTCCCCCCTCTGGAACGGTGGCTGCACTGCTCTTCATTATTCACGACTCCCCGCCGCAGTCCCTTTGACGACCTTTGACCCGGAGTCAGAAGACACTGTCGCTCGTGAAACACCTCCACAACGGACGTTATTCTTCTTCTGCGGTTCAATGTACGCAACCGGATGTGCCCGGACTAGTGCCCGGAGCAGGACGATCTGCTGTTCAGGAGAACCGCTGTGTTTACGTAACCGGACCGGGTTTTTTCAGAGATCTCGCTGAGCCCGAGATTACAATAAAACACAGCGTTCTCAGCAGTGGCTGAACTGTTTGTTTAGAACCTTCAGGGCTTCGTAAACAAGGTAATGACGCAGATACAGATACTTAAAAAACAGCGTTAATTGGAACTTCCGGTCTAGGTCCACTTTAATCATCCACCGTGAATTGGACCACCTGCATCTTGATTCTCGAGTTCAGGTCTGAGTTCCACTCTGCGGCGGCCAAAGCCATGTGTGAAAACCATGACTCAATTCTCCCCGAACCAACTTTTCCAAACTTGAGCCTGATGAATCCTCACACTGTCACCCCCCCCCAAAAAAAGTATATGTAATGAGTCAGCTGACCTTGTGGTTTTGCTTTGCTGAGTTTCTGGAAATTTGGAGCGCCTACTCACTCACGATGGTATCCAAACATCTGGGCTGTTAGGTCCGTTGTAATAAAGAAGTAAAGTAAAGACAAAGAACAACACGAAAAAAAAGGAGCACTGTGCGGGTCCTCGCAGTTACGGGCCTGACAGCAGGTGGCGCTATGCTCTTGAGTTACTTTTTTCATGTGCTGATGGTTTTCTGCCCCGGGTTTCTTATCCGACGCGCGAAGCTTCGAGGGGATCGGTCGACGTACGGCGGAGTTACAGTTCCACTTCCTGTTTCGTGGCAAAAAAAAACGGTAGCAGAATTCAAAAATGGCTGACTTCCTGTTGGGCGAAGTTCACGTACGTTGACGTTCAGGGGCGGGGGGGGGGGGGGGGGGGGCCTCCTGTGTCATGTGTGGCATTTTGAGCACATTAGTACGGCAAAGTTCAAACGGCCACTTCCAGACGCCAAAATGTGACACCAGATTCAAAATGGCTGACTTCCTGTTGAGTTGAGGTCACGGTCCCGAGTGACTTTTTCGTTCATCTTGGGCTGTGACATGTTTCCATCAAGTTTCATGGAATTTGGTGCAATTTCGTCCTGCCGGGTTTCCCCTTTTGAGGGCGCTATAGAGGCAATTTGCACCAATTTGACATTTTTCCCTTATTTTATAAGATTTTATGTCCTTTTGGGGAGAAAAATATATAAATTCCAGGTATTCCAATATGCGAGTGCTCGGGCCTTTATTAGGATTTTCTTGCAAGTTGGTTTCTTGTTTCTTGAAGTTTACGCTTTACTCAAAACCTATCTGAGCTTTACTCACGACCTGTGGGTTGTTAGCTAACGTGCTAATGATAGCTTGCTTGTTTTTTGGACTCGGCTTTACTCCAGTCCCACAAAACTTAGCACGGTAAATCTTCCTCGTTGAGTCTTGATTGCACCAAAAAACAGGCAGCGGTCAGAAAATGCAGAGGTTTTACTGTAAATCACAGTTTAAAAGACACTTTTAAAGCGTTCTGGCTGTCGATGTTTTGTGCAAAAATGGTCGATTGTGTGATGTTTGAACCACACTTTGTTGATTTGAAGTAGATTTCTTCTGCATATTTTATTATTTCTGCTGTATGCTAACCTGTTGCCGGTCCTGGATCTTGCAAAAGAGATTTTTAACGTCAATTTTGGACTTGCATGGAAAAGACATTTGTATTTGTGCCACTTTTACCCCTGAATATGATTCATATGCAGGTTTTCTCCATGCGTATCTGCACACATGTCCAAAGCCACGGTCGCGTGTGGCCTGAAAACTAACTCCACCACTCAGACACGTGGTGACGGCGGCTGAGCTGAAGCTCTGGGCTTTTTTCTGTGGGCACCAACGTGGAAGTGGGGGCCTCATTGTGCACATGAGTTTGACCATGTGGCCGTTCTTTATCTCAAACTCCCCTCCTCCTCCTCCTCCTCCTCCTCCTCCTCCTCCTCAAAGAATGTCCAGGAGGCCAAACTTTAAGAATCCGACAGACAAAGCATTTCCTGGAAAGATCAGTTTCCAAAAAGGCGCCAAAACCACAGAATGTTGTCATCTCGACATCACGTGGAGGTTTTTTTTCTTCTTCTCCGGTCGCCTAACGAACAGTTGCATGGTAATAAAAATAGATGTTGGTCTAAAACCAAAAATAAATAAATAAACACATACAATTTGTATAGCTGTGTACTTTTATTTTAGACAATCTGACATAACAAAAAATAATAATAATGCAAATTATTTAAAAAAAAATTGAAAATCAAGGTTTGCATGAAGTATATTGAAAATAATTATTTTTTGTGTGTTTTTTAGATCATAAAATTACGGAGCCCTCGAAGTTACATGTGAAAAAACAAACAAACAAACAAAAAAACTTTGGAAAGTT
>NC_139810.1:1515000-1632500 GCF_963457635.1 Microchirus variegatus | reverse complement strand
CAGTTTGTTATATGAACATTATTCATATATTTATGACATAACACACCTTTAAATGTGCAATATTGGTTAAAAAACAAGATGTGAAGTGCATTTTTGTTGTTCATTTATTCATTTTCTGTCATTATTTCATATGTGTAACGCTTTCAAACCATTTTATAGACATAAATATGACACAAGTCTTTATTTAACTGCTTTTCCGGGTGTGATTATTAAATGTTTTATAATGTACACAATACATTTACAATAATAATGACACTAAATGGCTCTGAGACGTCATCGTGTTCAGTATATTTACAGTAAACTGTGTTTAAACTTGATATGTCAGTGACACATTCGCCTCTTTACTTGCATCAGAGCGCCCTCTCCTGGTGTAAAAATCCCTGAATATATATATAATAAACTCATTTTAATCTCTTTTAAAGACCACAAATACATCAATAATGTGTGTTTTTCTACTGAAAATTAATTAATCTTTGTACAATTTTATCATATATTTAAATGTTGAATTTTTTAGCATTCTGAGCTGCGTTTAATGTATTTAATGCGCAATATGAATAAAAAGTGTTGCTGTTAAAATATCATATATAAACACAGCGTGCATAATATATCGTAAAATCATAAAAATCACAAAATACATATATTTAAAATTAAAAAGTAATTTTAAAAACCTACAAATGGCCACTAAAAATATAAAAACCACCATAAAAACATCAAAATATTCACTAGAAATTGAAAAAACAAACAAATATACACTGAAAATATAGAAAAAAACCTTTAAAATATGCTAAAGAAAATATCAAAAATATGAGAAACTATGGAAAAAAAACATAGAAATTTGCACAGAAAATGTAACATGGACAAAAAAGATGAAGAAACATGAAAATAAACGCAAGAAATGGTAAAAGCATATAAATATACACTTGAAATATAGGAAAAACCTTTAACATATACACAAACACTTTGAAAACAGACTATAGAATGTCAAAAAGATCAAAAATACACACAAGAAATTGAAAAGAAACCTTAAAATATAGACTAAAAATGTGAAAAGAATGCAATAAAATATGGGAATAAGAGAAATGTGCACAGAAAAATGTAAAATAGATAAAAAAAAGATGAAGAAACATCAAAATAAACACAAGATATGGAAAAAAATACACTGTAAAAAATTGAAAAGGGTGAACCATGAACTATTTTATTTAGTGTAAATCTGGAAAGTGATGTATTGCCTTTGAAAACAATGGTTTATTATCTTTATATATAATAGAGTGAAACACGTCTCGTTTGACCACTTTAAATTAATAAAACTTTATTTACAAACTCAGGACGTGAGAAACACATTTTCCTGTCATGAAAGCAGAAGTTTGTCTGCGCTGACAGGAAAACTGTAGTGAGAGTAACGTTTTTCTCACGGATCAAACTCTTCTGTCGTTACGTGAAAAGTGAACTCGCTTAAAAAAAAAGCAAAGCTTAAACAAAGCAGGAAGTAGATAATATGCTAATAAGATGTGGGGAAAGTGACTTCCTCTGCTTCCATGAACTCCAGCAACTTCCTCTTTCTGGAGAAACTTCTGTCACATTGTACCGTAAAAAAAAAAACATTTTGACTTTTTTCCTGTTTTTAACGTTCATTCATTCAGTTATACTGCACACACACGCGCACGCACGCACACACACACGCACACACACGCGCACGCACGCACACACACACATGACCCCTCCCCCGGTGACACATCCTGACCGTGTGTGTGTGTGTGTGTGTGTAAACTTGTATTTATACATTTGCTAAGTCTAAAAAACCCATAGAACCGTAAAACACGTCTTCACCTCACAATGGAATCATTTACGTCCCCGTGAGGAGAGGAGGTCCCCATTGTGTGGGTGAGTTGTCACATTTAGGTCCTCACAAGTGGGGACAGTTACAGTGAGGCTCTTTCCATGTGTTTACTACAGGTCACTAAATATATCTACGACCTAATATAGTTTAAACCTTGGGTTGAGTTTTAATCATTGTGGTGATGCTGGATACTGTGGTTGATGTGCGCCCTCTGCTGGTCTGAAACGGAATTACACCTCATGTGAGTCCAGAGGAATTGTTGATTATTTGAATTCATCCTTTCATTTATTGGTTGATTGATTTATGGAATGACTTAATATATATTATGTATATCTAATATATGTATTGTATACATATGTGTGTGTGTATATATGTGTATATATATATGTAAATATATATATATATATACACATATATATATGTATATCTAATATGTATATATATGTGTGTATATATATATATATTTGAATATATATTTATATATATATATTTATATATATATACATATATGTATATACATGTGTGTATGTGTATATATGTATATATATATACATACACACATGTATATACATGTGTGTATGTGTATGTATATATGTGTGTATGTGTATATATATATGTATATATACATATATATGTATATCTAATATGTATATATATATGTGTGTATATATATGTATATATCTAATATGTATATATATGTGTGTGTATATGTATATATGTATATATACGCATATATATGTGTATATATGTATATCTGTGTATATATATATATATGTATATATACTTATTTGAATTTGAATTAAGTTTTTAGCGTTTTATTCATTTTAATTTGAACTGTCTTGTACATGTATCTGTTATATTTGACTTTTCTCTTGTACGTATTGTTATTTTTTATGTTTTATTACCTTGGAGAACGGGAACTCAGTACTTTGCCGCTAAAAAAAGACAGTATAAACAATACTATATTTATATTTAAGGCATTTGGATTTAATTAAATGTAAGTAATACTTACTATTAATAATTAACATAGTAAGACAAAGCCCAGCACAGAGTAAATGTAGTTTTCTGCTGTTTTTAATTATTTAATATTTTACACAATCTGGTTGTTGCATTAGGATCTAAAAATAAAATGTAAAAAAATGTAAAGGTTGTGAGGATGACATCATCGCTCCGGTTACACTCGCTCATGTCATGTGTGCAGATCAGAGTTCAACATGTCAGAATAGAACAGCTGACGCAAATCTGTCAAATGTGACGGAAACTTAAACTTCAATCCTGAACATTTTTAAAAGTGCCACGAGAAGCTTAAAACAGGGGGAGGTTCACAAATAAATGTACACACTTTTATCAACCTTTTAATAAAGATTTATGTGTAAAAGTTTTAATTAACTTAAAGAAGACATCTCTTAGAAATAAGGTTTGTTGGAATTAGGTGTTGGAAATTATCGGTTATAATTTTGAAGGTTTGGGAAACACTGGCTTAAAGTATCCCTATATTCATAATTAATTATTTGTTTATTTATTTATTTAATTAATTGAATAATGATGTATTTATTTATTTAATTAATTAAATAATGATGTATTTATTTAATTAATTAATTAATTAATTGATTGATTGATTAATTATTTATTTATTTATTTATTTATTTAATTAAATAATTATGTATTTATTTGTTTATTTAATTAGTTATGTATTTATTTATTTGATTGATTAATTAATTAATTAAATAAAATATTTTTTAATGATTTCCACCTGTAGTATATCTCACTAGTACAGTAGTTATATATTGTAATAGTTTTTATTTATATAGCTCTTCTCAAAACTACTACTACAAAAAAAAAAGTATTACATGAGATACAAATAAATGAATTTAATTATTTTATTGCACAGTAATACATTAACAAAAAACAAAAACGGTAAAACCTGAGAATTATCAAACAAAGAATTGTGAAGATTAAATATAAAAAGAGCAAGTTTTTATATAAAGGAAGACACTGGCTCCCCCTTCAGGAGCTCATTATGATTGCAACTTCATAAAAGAACGTTTCCCTTCATACTACTGTACTGTATTTACAGGCCTTTTCCTTTCATTGTCACTAGATGGCAGTATTTTTCTTACTGTACATCAGCAGTGTGTGAGTGTGTGTGTGTGTGTGTTGTGGTCCTCCATAATAAAAGTCATCACCGGCAACAATTTGTCAACACAATAAACGGAGGAATCTGCTGTGGAAGAACGACAGTAAAGTCCAAAGCAAAGCCGCCGACGTGTCGTCGTGACTCGTGTCACTTTATCACCGGAGCTCGTAAACCTGACACTGAGAATATAAATACTGTGTGAGGTTACTCTCACCTCTCTGACCATGTGACTTACACTGCTTTGACTGTACGGAACGGAAAATAACTCAAATAAAACAGCAAATGGTGACAACGACATACTCTCGTTAAGGTGGGATTATGGTGTTGCAATAGCAGTGAATAGAGTTTCACATATCTATTTGGTTTCACAAGTCACTGTGTGATCAAAGTTCTTTACATGACGCAGTTTCTTTGCTCGTGATATTTATATTTTCCTGACATTGTGTCCACATTTGTAGAGATTTCGGCCACTTTTTCTGCAGAAATATGAGAAAATCTGACACGAATTCTTGAATTCAACCTTCATCGAGTAACAGAGTTTGAACATTTAAGAATATTTTACTTGAGATTTCAAGAGTCTGAAATTGGCAAAAACAAGAATATTTGGTCTATTTCTAGTCGGGCTGTTTTTAACAGTGTGTGTGTGTGTGTGTTTTACCAGAAAAGAAAATATTAGCGCGCTAACGCTAACGCACAACGCAATTCTACGGCGACTGACCGAAAAAAAGACACGCGCGAGACGTCATGTTTACGTGTCGCGGCAACGGAGTCCAGGCACCGTTTACCAGTTAGCTCTGTTAGCTCCTTTAGCGCCATTAGCGTTAGCTTACAGTGGAACTGGACCACTTTTATGGCTCTGTTTTTCAAGTTTAGCGTCACTTTAGAGACTCATTTTAATGTCAGGATGTTTAAACGACAAAAATCGTCTCCAGTCTGAGATTTTTGGAATATTTAAGAAAATTACGGTATAGGGTATAGTTTTCAGTATGTAAATAATATAATTAGACAGATATACATGCAACTTAAGCAACTTAATTCAATTACATTGTGTTTGTGGTCTCGGGGCAAATCTCAATATTGTGGTGTTGTATTAGCAGAGAATAGAGTTTCACATATCTATTTGGTTTTAAAAAGTCACTGTATGATCAAAGTTCTTTACATGACGCAGTTTCTTTGCTCGTGATATTTATATTTTCATGACATTGTGTCCACATTTGTAGAGATTTCGGCCACTTTTTCTGCAGAAATATGAGAAAATCTGACACGAATTCTTGAATTCAACCTTCATCGAGTAACAGAGATTGAACATTTAAGAATATTTTACTTGAGATTTTCCTAATTTTAAGAGTCTGAATTTGGCAAAAACAAGAATATTTGGTCTATTTCTAGCAGTGTGTGTGTGTTTTACCAGAAAAGAAAACATTAGCGCGCTAACGCTAACGCACAACGCAATTCCATGGCGACTGACCGAAAAAAAAAGACACGCGCGAGACGGCATGTTTACGTGTCGCGGCAACGGAGTCCAGGCACCGTTTACCAGTTAGCTCCGTTAGCTCCTTTAGCGCCATTAGCGTTAGCTTACAGTGGAACTGGACCACTTTTATGGCTCTGTTTTTCAAGTTTAGCGTCACTTTAGAGACTCATTTTAACGTCAGGATGTTTAAATGACAAAAATCGTCTCCAGTCTGAGATTTTTGGAATATTTAAGAAAATTACGGGTATAGGGTATAGTTTTCAGTATGTAAATAATATAATTAGACAGATATACATGCAACTTAAGCAACTTAATTCAATTACATTGTGTTTGTGGTCTCGGGGCAAATCTCAATATTGTGGTGTTGTATTAGCAGAGAATAGAGTTTCACATATCTATTTGGTTTTAAAAAGTCACTGTATGATCAAAGTTCTTTACATGACGCAGTTTCTTTGCTCGTAATATTTATATTTTCATGGACATTGTGTCCACATTTGTAGAGATTTCGGCCACTTTTTCCTGCAGAAATTTGAGAAAATCTGACACGAATTCTTGAATTCAACCTTCATCGAGTAACAGAGATTGAACATTTAAGAATATTTTACTTGAGATTTCCCTAATTTTAAGAGTCTGAATTTGGCAAAAACAAGAATATTTGGTCTATTTCTAGCAGTGTGTGTGTGTGTTTTACCAGAAAAGAAAACATTAGCGCGCTAACGCTAACGCACAACGCAATTCTACGGCGACTGACCGAAAAAAAGACACGCGCGAGACGTCATGTTTACGTGTCGCGGCAACGGAGTCCAGGCACCGTTTACCAGTTAGCTCTGTTAGCTCCTTTAGCGCCATTAGCGTTAGCTTACAGTGGAACTGGACCACTTTTATGGCTCTGTTTTTCAAGTTTAGCGTCACTTTAGAGACTCATTTTAATGTCAGGATGTTTAAACGACAAAAATCGTCTCCAGTCTGAGATTTTTGGAATATTTAAGAAAATTACGGTATAGGGTATAGTTTTCAGTATGTAAATAATATAATTAGACAGATATACATGCAACTTAAGCAACTTAATTCAATTACATTGTGTTTGTGGTCTCGGGGCAAATCTCAATATTGTGGTGTTGTATTAGCAGAGAATAGAGTTTCACATATCTATTTGGTTTTAAAAAGTCACTGTATGATCAAAGTTCTTTACATGACGCAGTTTCTTTGCTCGTAATATTTATATTTTCATGACATTGTGTCCACATTTGTAGAGATTTCGGCCACTTTTTCTGCAGAAATATGAGAAAATCTGACATGAATTCTTGAATTCACCTTCATCGAGTAACAGAGATTGAACATTTAAGAATATTTTACTTGAGATTTTCCTAATTTTAAGAGTCTGAATTTGGCAAAAACAAGAATATTTGGTCTATTTCTAGCAGTGTGTGTGTGTTTTACCAGAAAAGAAAACATTAGCGCGCTAACGCTAACGCACAACGCAATTCCATGGCGACTGACCGGAAAAAAAAAAAACGCGCGAGACGGCATGTTTACGTGCCGCGGCACCGGAGTCCAGACACCGTTTACCAGTTAGCTCCGTTAGCTCCTTTAGCGCCATTAGCGTTAGCTTACAGTGGAACTGGACCACTTTTATGGCTCTGTTTTTCAAGTTTAGCGTCACTTTAGAGACTAATTTTAACGTCAGGATGTTTAAACGACAAAAATCGTCTCCAGTCTGAGATTTTTGGAATATTTAAGAAAATTACGGGTATAGGGTATAGTTTTCAGTATGTAAATAATATAATTAGACAGATATACATGCAACTTAAGCAACTTAATTCAATTACATTGTGTTTGTGGTCTCGGGGCAAATCTCAATATTGTGGTGTTGTATTAGCAGAGAATAGAGTTTCACATATCTATTTGGTTTTAAAAAGTCACTGTATGATCAAAGTTCTTTACATGACGCAGTTTCTTTGCTCGTAATATTTATATTTTCATGACATTGTGTCCACATTTGTAGAGATTTCGGCCACTTTTTCTGCAGAAATATGAGAAAATCTGACACGAATTCTTGAATTCAACCTTCATCGAGTAACAGAGATTGAACATTTAAGAATATTTTACTTGAGATTTTCCTAATTTTAAGAGTCTGAATTTGGCAAAAACAAGAATATTTGGTCTATTTCTAGCAGTGTGTGTGTGTGTTTTACCAGAAAAGAAAACATTAGCGCGCTAACGCTAACGCACAACGCAATTCCATGGCGACTGACTGAAAAAAAAAACACGCGCGAGACGGCATGTTTACGTGCCGCGGCACCGGAGTCCAGACACCGTTTACCAGTTAGCTCCGTTAGCTCCTTTAGCGCCATTAGCGTTAGCCTACAGTGGAAGTGGACCACTTTTATGGCTCTGTTTTTAAAGTTTAGCGTCACTTTAGAGACTCATTTTAACGTCAGGATGTTTAAACGACAAGAATCGTCTCCAGTCTGAGATTTTGCGCATTTTTGAGATCGAGGGCTTAAGCAAGGAATTGGAATTCACTCCAACAACCTCGTGGACGGGAGCTGAGATGGTGTTGTCATCTCGGACACTTTTATGTGAGACGCAGTCGTTGAGACGCTTGCTTATAGTGCCACCTCCCTCCCAAGTATTGCCACATACCCTGCGGCCAACTCGAAACCCTATCATCGAGCCATCGAGCTATTCTTAGAGATCCGCCGCGTCCGCGAGACACGCGTCCGCGAGACACGCGTCCGCGATATCGGCACTTGTTGACAAAACACAGCGAGGCGTATCCAGCGACTTGGAGGTCCTGTGTGGATTACATGCCTCGGTGCTGTTGCCCGGACACCTTTTCAACACTCTGTCCCCTATAAAACCTCCGCGGCATCCGCGTGCCGCCCTGTTACCCCCACGATAAGAATAACACGGCATAGCGCAACGCACAGGCAGTGAGTCGTGGCTCGGCCTCATACCACACAGTTTGTTCAATTAACACCAGCCGCGGCGGCTGCTTTGGATCCGGATCGGGGTTCGGGATCAGGAAAAAAAGGGAGATTTTGGCTCCGTCCCAACACCTCTCGCTTAATATTTCCCCTTGGTTTTGAGCGCCCTCAACCGTAGATTCCCCTCGTTGAGGGAAGTGGTATTGGTACTATATGCAAATTAGCGTAGTGAACGTAACGAACGTGCTAACCCAGGTCACATGTTGACAATTATACCGGTGGAGCGTGCTACTGTTTTCATTCAGGAAAAATGGCGGCGGATCCAGCTGTTTGTTTTTTCCCTGTCAACGCTCGTTTTTTCTCCGTCCTCGTAAGACGCTATATCACGAATGTGGGAACGTATCTATGTTCCCCAGGTCCTATGTTCCACGGGTCCTATGTTCCCTGGGTCTCTAAAAAAAGGTCCCATGTTCCCCGCTGTTCACCCAAAGGGTCCTATGTTCCCCGCTTTGTATGAGACCGGGGAACATAGGACCCTTTCTCTAAAAAAGTGTTCTATGTTCCCCGCTGTTCACCCAAAAGGACCCGGGGAACATAGGACCCTAACACCTTACCCTTACCCTAACCCTATCCCTGGAGCTCCACACCCAGGCTTCCACAAAGTAGGGAACATAGAACCCTTTTTTTAAAAGGGTTCTATGTTCCCCTATGTTCTATGTTCCTATGTTCCCCGATCGGGGAACATAGGACCCGGGGAACATAGGTACGACCCCACAAAGGGGATTGAAATCTGACAAGTCCGGGGTATTCGTGTGAAGAATTCAAGTGAACGCCGGTACACACATCCAAAACACTGACAAAACTACCCACATGTAGCAGAGCTAGCTAGCTAGCGGCTGTTTGCCGGGTGCTTCGAGAGCGTTTGCCCGTCACGCAGCTCTGCGTGGCGGGCGTGCTCTCTCGGTGGCGCTCGGCAGGGTAGCCGCTTGCTAGCTAGTTAGCTAGCTGCTTTCATAAATGGTCACTTATTTTCTGACATTAGTGTTCAAAGCTCAACGGTCCAACATATTCCAACACGATTCGACATTGTAACGTGCTTATTTGCGAAAATATATTACAACGGAAATGTTCCTCGGCAGATGTGGCCGCCAGTCGGATCGCTGAATTCGCAAAGCATCATGGGTAATTTCATCTTCCACTTCTTTTTAAGCCTTACACCAGAGCTCACTACGTTTTGAGGGTTGATTGTAAGGGCAAAATCACATTTCCCCTCGCTCCTAGCTACACAAAAATGAGCTAAATGTAGGGTTAGGGCAAAAATGTAGGGTTTAGGGGAGGAGGTATTGGGACGGGGCCTTTGTGCGGTAACATGACTCTGGTTTGATTCTCTCGATGCTCATTCCATTGTTTGATATTTGCCTTGGCAGGAACACGAGGGCTCATAAAACATTCATCCTGAACATGGCTTCTGTAAACCCAGCAGGACTTAGTCCACCGGTCTGTGCCGCCATCGACGCTTTGCTCGTTTGTCACCGTCCGGTTGCCGGAGCTCCTGCCGCACAGATTCCAGGACTGGAAGTGGAGAAGAGCAACATATTTTTGTTGCCCATTATTCCATAATAACACGATGTAAATCAAGTCACTTGAGAAAGAACCAGACTTCTGCACCTCCTCCTTTTACAAGGCTCTTTTTACAGCCTTGTCCGGCATGTGGACAATGATGAGAATCTCTCGCCACTAACTCAGGTTCCAGGAAGAGGAGGCACCGCCTAGTGGCTGTTTTGTAGAACTGCCACCAGGTACTAGAGCTACCATGATTCTTGTAGCATCCTAAAAAAGAGGAAAGGGAGTCAAAAAAGCGATCAGTATCAGATCAGTAACCTTGTACTTGAAGAGCTAAATTTAGTTTAAATATCATTATAAAGGCTCTTGTGCATTCAGATAAATAATGTTTTACACATTTCTCTGCACATTTAAAAGGTTTTAAATGGCACATTTTAATATACATTTTAACACTTAATATTCATATTGTCTCATTTACTTACTGCATTGTAACCTTAACCCTATATGAACCAGCTACCTAGCGAGATAGAAAGATGCTAGTTAGCTAGCTACCTAGCGATAGAAAGATAGATGCTAGATAGTTAGCTAGCTAAGATAGATAGATGCTAGTTAGTTAGTTAGTTAGTTAGTTAGCTTAGATAGATAGATAGATAGATAGATAGATAGATAGATAGATAGATAGATAGATAGTTAGTTAGCTACCTTAGATAGATGGATGCTAGCTAAGTTAGAGAGATGCTAGTTGATAGATAGATAGATAGATAGATAGATAGATAGATAGATAGATAGATAGATAGATAGATAGATAGATAGATAGATAGATAGATAGATAGATGCTAGTTAGTTAGCTACCTTAGATAGACAGATGCTAGTTAGTTATCGAGCTAGCTAAGTTAGAGAGATGCTAGTTAGTAGCTAGCTAGCTTAGATAGATAATTAGATAGATAGACGCTAGTTAATAGCTAGCTTAGATAGATAGATGCTAGTTAGTTAGTTAGCTAGCTTAGATAGATAGACAGAAATATAGATAGATATATGCTAGTTAGTTAGCTAGCTAAGATAGCTAGATTCTAGTTAGTAACTAGCTTAGATAGATAGATAGATAGATAGATAGATAGATAGATAGATAGATAGATAGATAGATAGATAGATGCTAGCTAGCTTAGATCGATGGATAAATGCTAGTTAGTTGGCTAGCTAGCTAGCTATAATAGATAGATGCTAGTTAGTAGCTAGCTTAGATAGATATATGCTAGTTAGTTAGTTAGCTAACTAGCTGATAGATAGATAGATAGATAGATAGATAGATAGATAGATAGATAGATAGATAGATATTATGGTGGATTCACACTGACAATGACTGATTCTCCGACGAACACATTACAAAGAATCGTGTTCCCAGTTATTAATTCATCATGTATGTTTACTCCCTCGTGCTGTGCCATGTTGACGGCCATCCTAACTATGTGAGTCAATGACCGAGGGATTAAGTGACTCTCCATACATACATCATCACGGGGAAGACGGGTCCCAAAGGTCCTGCAAGGTCCCAAAGGTCCCGCAAGGCCGCAAAGGTCCTGCAAGGCCTTTAGGCAAATGTAGGACAGAGATGTCCGTACAAGGAATTGGTCTGAACGGGTCGTATTGACGATACTAAACTATTCAATGTTCTTTTTTACGCTTCTCACTTTGAAAAACTAGCTGATTATACGGAAAATAAACTTGTGGCATTGAGGTCTGACTGAGGTCAGAGGTACAAGAAATGGCATGTCACTCTGAAACCATATCCCAGCAGTCTGTCTTCACCCACTCTGTCAACACGAGCACAGCCATAAACCCCATTCCTTCTCTCCATCCACTTACTAACCCTTCTATATTAAGCCCTACAGAGCTCCTCCTCTTCCTCCTCCTCCTCCTCCTCCTCACTATCACACTGCCGTACATACACATTTCATAAGCGGTATTCTGTCGTGCATTACACCTGCACTACGCCGTGATCTCCAGTTACTGTTTATTGTGACCTCAGGTTTTTATGGCCGCACAATAAATCTGCAGCCGCGGAGTCGACGCACGTTATATTGAGCAGTATTTAGTATGAGAGAGATTTTAATGTGTTGTCTCTCTATTCTCCGCGATGACAGATTTAATGGGAACACTTTCACGAGGAGTTTGGTCCATGTTTACAAAGCTTTGTGTTTGACCCAGTTGCCACTTTATTAGGAACAAACGCAGCTAATGCAGTTTCTGCAAAAACTGACTTAGTGTATAGTTGTGCAGACAGTTGTAGCTATCACTCATAGCTTTCTCTTGTTATATTTTGCATCATAAGTACGTTTTAAGACATTTTATATGTTTCAAAACACATCCCGTGACCATTTTGACGTTAATAAACTGCATATATACAGTATTTACAGAAAGAAAGACACAATAAAAATGATACTTGACTTATTAAGGCACAGCTAAAGAAACGGTGATCGCTAACAGTGGCTATTACAAGCTAACATGAAGACAGCCGTGAACGAACAACGAACGTTAAAGAACAGAAGTCCAAACAATTGTCTGTGAGGTAAGCTAACAGCAGAATTGGACGTGAACCAACCTTTACAGTCTATTTAAAGAATAGAGTGGAGCCAAGTTAGCCTAGCTAGCGCTTGTGAGGTTGAAACATACGACTGCAGCTAGCTAAAAATGCTCATGTGTGAGGTAAGCTTGCATTATTGACACAGACGTCAAAGTTAAAAAGAACAGACTGAAGCTACAGTTAGCCAAGTTACCACCTGTGCTGTAAGCTAGCACGTGAACCACAAGTTAGCCAGATAAAGAGGAGGAATTTTCTGTTTTCGTAAACGTAAATGACAATTAAATAACAGACATATAATGATAAAGGAAATAGAAAATAAAAAAATAATTTAAAAAAAAGCATGTGCTTTTTTCTTACACTTAGTAAAATTCATCTAAATACACCTAAATAATCAATGAACTCTGTCAAAATACATTTATTTACTGTAGTTTAATTTATACAGTATGTGACATGTATGAATACTTTGAAATAAAGTTGCATAAAAGAATCAGATCTTATCAAATATTCCAAATTGTATTTATTTACTTACTTTAAAATATAAATGAGGGTCATTTTTCAAAACATAGCTTTTGGAAATTGCTGCTTTACCCTTTCAAACTAGTGTTAAAATCATTAAACAATATTTTTCATGTTTTTAAACGTATGGGTAGTTTAACAAATATCATATTCACCAAAATCAATCAGCTTACATCTCAATAAATAGAGCAGTCAACAATCACATATTTCCAGGACATGAAAACAGTGGATTATCACCATAAAGAGTGTTGTTAGCATAAAACGTCAGAACTTAAAAGCAGCTGTTGGCGAGTGTAAAGCTGCATGTATGTACGTATGTGTGTTTGTGTATAGATGGTGTGAGTCGCGCTACTTTACAACGTGAACCATCTGTCACTATGAGTGTTTACGCGTGACGTAAAGATTCTCACGCCTGAGCGTCCTCTGTCCGGAACCATTAGTGATTTTCAATAACCCTGTTATTCTACAGTTATGTAAAAAAAAATAATAAAGTGTCTGTGGTTAAATGAGTGGAATATTGTGTACGGGGAATCGGGTGCATGTAGAAAGAGTGAAGTCACGACCTCACATTCAAGGCTTTGGCCAATACTTGGAGCAGCTGTTAGATGGGACCATGATAAAGGTGACACTTTTGGAAATGATGACATATTAATGTAGCTTCACGCCGTGCTGTATTTCTCCGTCCTAATGGGAAAGCGTTATGCTAAATGTCATTTAGCATTCTGTCCGTTTGGCTTTTGTTCAGCACTCAAAACAACTGCAAAACAGCCCGACTAAAGGTCACGGTATACTTCTCCAACTGCGTAGTGACGGATACTCGCTGCAATTTCCCGCCCGGTCAGTAGGGGTCGCTACGCCAGGTTGTTGTGCTTTTGGCTACAGTGAGCAATGGCGTTCCGAGAGAGAAAGACTGTTGTTGTTGTTGTTGTAGCTGAATAACATTGAAACAGTGGCCGTTTCTCAATTTTCTGTGTCAGGGAACGCAGTTTTAAGATAATTTGAGGCGAGAAATTAGCCATTTAGAGTCTAAACATGTGCTGTTTGTGTGTTAAGATATGACGTATTTATAGTTTGGCAGCGACGTTGTTGGCGGTGATCAGCTCCGCAACTGTGGAGTTTCTTGTTTTGAGAAATTAAATCTGCCTATAAGCACATTTTGTTGGTATACTTCAAACTAGAAAAAGTGTGAACCTAGGATGGGCTTCGGGACTTGATAGACTTTAAGAACAACGAGCTGTTTACCTTATTGGTCCTGCATAATTTGACCACTTGATAGCCTTTACAGGTCAACCGGGCACACTTAGAAATAAGGGTTCCAAAAGGGTTCTTCTACAAGGGCTGAGGTTCTACCTGGAACCATTTGCTTCTGGAAAAACCCTTTCCCGAAGAAAGGGTTTTTCAAGGGTTCTTGGTAACACTAATGGTTCACTAAGTGAATTTTTTGCGACATCGAATGTTTTTGCAACTGAATTTTTTGAGACTGAATTTATTTCAACGTTGAAAAAAAATAAATGGCAAAAAAAAAAAATAGTGCTTGAAATTTGATGGTTTTTAAAATTCAAAGTCTGATTTTGATGCAAAAAAAATTCAGTGTTAGAAATTCGAATTCAAACTCAGACGGCACAGATTTACTTCCATAGCCACGTACTCGTCGTTATCGGACGGTAATTGGACGGTGGGATCTTTGGGCTGCGGTGAAAAAGAACTTTGAAACATTCGCTTAAGAAGTTTTTGAGCCGTGATGGAGAGTTGAGAGGATGGCGAGAAGAGCCGTGATTGACAACTTCGAACTTTGGTAAGGCAACGTTACACATGTCAGTGAACAGCCTGCCAAAAAATATTATTAGAAGAAGAAGAAGAAATACTTGGAAGACTTTTGAACTGTGAAGGGAAGCATTACAGCCCTCGATTAACCAGAAATCTTGAGGACTTTCACCGTGTCACGCTTCCACCGCCTCTTTGCCCTGTGGCTGGTGTCACATGACATGAACTTCAAATATTCCGGGATACTTTTTAAATTCAAAATAATAATGCATTAAACCCACTCACCCACACTCGACACCCATTGGTTCCTGGTGAACTTTCCATGATACGATTCCATTCATTTGGACTCAGTGTTTTGGAACGGATCGTCTTGGCTTCATTTTCACCGCCAAGAACACTTTGAAGGGTTTCACCAAGAACCCTTTTGGAGACCCTTTGGAGGGTTTCACCAAGAACCCTTTGGAGGGTTTCACCAAGAACCCTTTGAAGGGTTTCACCAAGAACCCTTTTGGAGACCCTTTGGAGGGTTTCACCAAGAACCCTTTCGGAGGGTTTCACCAAGAACTCTTTGGAGGGTTTCACCAAGAACCCTTTCGGAGGGTTTCACCAAGAACCCTTTGGAGGGTTTCACCAAGAACCCTTTGAAGGGTTTCACCAAGAACCCTTTTGGAGACCCTTTGGAGGGTTTCACCAAGAACCCTTTCGGAGGGTTTCACCAAGAACCCTTTGGAGGGTTTCACCAAGAACCCTTTCGGAGGGTTTCACCAAGAACCCTTTTGGAGACCCTTTGGAGGGTTTCACCAAGAACCCTTTCGGAGGGTTTCACCAAGAACCCTTTGGAGGGTTTCACCAAGAACCCTTTCGGAGGGTTTCACCAAGAACCCTTCGGAGGGTTTCACCAAGAACCCTTTGAAGGGTTTCACCAAGAACCCTTTTGGAGACCCTTTGGAGGGTTTCACCAAGTACCCTTTGGAGGGTTTCACCAAGAACCCTTCGGAGGGTTTCACCAAGAACCCTTTGAAGGGTTTCACCAAGAACCCTTTTGGAGACCCTTTGGAGGGTTTCACCAAGTACCCTTTGGAGGGTTTCACCAAGAACCATTTTGGAGGGTTTCACCAAGAACCCTTTGGAGGGTTTCACCAAGAACCCTTTGAAGGGTTTCACCAAGAACCCTTTGGAGGGTTTCACCAAGAACCCTTTGAAGGGTTTCACCAAGAACCCTTTTGGAGACCCTTTGGAGGGTTTCACCAAGAACCCTTTCGGAGGGTTTCACCAAGAACTCTTTGGAGGGTTTCACCAAGAACCCTTTCGGAGGGTTTCACCAAGAACCCTTTGAAGGGTTTCACCAAGAACCCTTTGAAGGGTTTCACCAAGAACCCTTTTGGAGACCCTTTGGAGGGTTTCACCAAGTACCCTTTGGAGGGTTTCACCAAGAACCATTTTGGAGGGTTTCACCAAGAACCCTTTGGAGGGTTTCACCAAGAACCCTTTGGAGGGTTTCACCAAGAACCCTTTGAAGGGTTTCACCAAAAACCCTTTTGGAGACCATTTGGAGGGTTTCACCAAGAACACTTTGGAGGGTTTCACCAAGAACCCTTTGGAGGGTTTCACCAAGAACCCTTTTGGAGGGTTTCACCAAGAACCCTTTGGAGGGTTTCACCACGAACCCTTTGAAGGGTTTCACCAAGAACCCTTTTGGAGACCCTTTGGAGGGTTTCACCAAGAACCCTTTGAAAGGTTTCACCAAGAACCCTTTTGGAGACCCTTTGGAGGGTTTCAGCAAGAACCCTTTGGAGGGTTTCACCAAGAACTCTTTGGAGGGTTCCACCAAGAACCCTTTTAAAACCCTTTGTTAAGGAAAGGGGATTTAAAGGGTTCTCTGGATCAAAATTGTTCTTACTGGAACCATTAGTGTTACCAAGAACCCTTTGGAGGGTTCCACCAAGAACCCTTTTAAAACCCTTTGTTAAGGAAAGGGGATTTAAAGGGTTCTCTGGATCAAAATTGTTCTTACTGGAACCATTAGTGTTACCAAGAACCCTTTCTTCGGGAAAAAGTTTTTCAGAAGCAAATGGTTACAGGTAGAATTTCATCCCCGGTAGAAGAACTCTTTTGGAACGTTTTTAATGGCGTCTCTAATATTGATGATGGAAAAAATCATCCTAATCCTTTCACTGATACGTCTGAACTGACAGCTGGAGCGCCGCGGCGCCCGCATATCTCTGCGCAGACGATCTCCAAACGTTTGCCACATGGAACGGCGACAGCGGTTTGTGAGTCTTAGCAGCTCGGTAATTTCATTCCGGGTACGGACCGTGAGACGCGGCAGCGCCGGGTAATCGTAATGGGACGGGAAGTTGTGTTACAGTCTTTGGCGCCTGGCGTCTCTCTCTCGCCTCTGACTTTCTCGCGGCACCATCTCGGGCATGTAAAACATCCCAAACATGACATGAGCGCACGTCTGTGGAGACAGCGTAACACGATGATCGCAGAGTTCAAAAAACGAGCTGCGCGACATAGCATTTCGCGGCCGGCGGCCTGACTCGACTCTCAGGAGGTCAGGATGCACCACGTCTCTCTGTGTGTGTACGTAGCTTATAGCTCATTCTAAATAGGCTGTGATTAAGCTAATTTGATAATCAGATGACGCTTTTGCTGCATTATGTCCGATCCTTTCACTTTGAAGGGTCAAACAAAAGGCTCAACACAAATTATCTCCAACAAAATGACCTTTGTGGCGTTTTGGGAAAGTGAGCGCCGCCTGAACTTTGCTGAGCGACACCTCATTAACCCTCCGTGGCCGACACTCCAGAGTATCTGTTTCCCTTTAGTCCTGCACGCCTGGACACATGGTGCCCTCAGAATTACACAAACACACACACACACACAGCAGCCCGTTAGCTTGGGGTGGGTTGGAGGCGACATCCTGGGGATTTGTTTGCGTGTACGCCGCTGCTTGAGTGCATTCATGGCTTATAATTCGCATTAATCATCAACGTTAAGACTCGCGCTGAGCTGAACCCGGATCCGTCTCAGCTGTTTGTTGTTTCCCACGAACCCAACATCGGTCCACAAATGCGGGGAACGTCTGTGTGTGTTGACGGCGTAGCTGTGCAACGGGTTGTTCAACAACGGTCTTCAAACTTGGCACACGGCTTAACCAAGAGCGCCGACGTGTGCGGTGGCGAGTTTGGATGATGTTCGGATAAGAAATGGCTAAGGTTTATTATAATATGACACAATAAAGGTCTTATAGTTGTGGTAAACATTCACAGACCACTAATACATTCGTAATGAAGCCTGATATTTACTTTAATGTTTGACCGTCACCTCATTATCCATCCATACACGATTCTTGTTATACACTACCGTTCAAAAGTTTGGGCTCACTTAGAAATGTCCTTATATTTGAAGGAAAAGCACTTTTTTTCAATTAATCCAACATTAAATGAATCATAAACACACTCTATACATTGTTAATGTGGTAAAAACGTCTGGTTTTTAATAGAATATGTACATAGGTGTATAGAGGCCCATTTACAGTCTTCTAATGGTACATTGTGTTTGCTAATGGCGTTAGAAGACTATTGGATGATGAGAAAACCCTTGTGCGATGATGTTAGCACAGCTGAAAACAGTTTTATTTGGAATAAAAATCATTATTTCTAAACTCGTCAATGTCTTGACTATATTTTCTATTCATGTTGCAACTCTTTTGATGAATAAAAGTCTAACTTTTAATGGAAAACACAAACACATCGTATAGGTGAGGCCAAACTTTTGTGCCCAAGACACAACGAGAACAAGCGCTACGGTTGTAGCTTGGAAATGGATTGCTTGAGCCCGTGAAGTGTATCCACATCTGCACCACTAGGGGGCGAAACAGCCCCTTTCAGATTGTTAGCATTGGGCGCGTTCCGGTTTAGCAGGTGGTTAATTGTTAGCTAGCCAATCCCAGCAGGCACAGAGTGAAAGGCGCGAGGGTTTTGACTGCGGGAGGAAACTGGAGAATCTGGAGTGACCAACACTGTGGGAAAACAGAAAGGGATTTGGTTTAACCCGGACCAGAACAACGTGACATCAGACTAAATCTATACATGCAATGGTTTGGTCTGACTCTGAGAAAATCCATTTAATACAATTTGAGTAGAATTCAATTACTTACAAGTTTCTTGAAAGTCAAGTTGGATTTCCACAATAATTAGTTTTCTTCTCAGGTTGATTTTGTATAATGTACGTAACCTTCCTCCATCCCATACACTCTTAGAGATAAAAGTGCTAAGTAGAACCATATAAGGTTCTTGGGCTTATCCTCACAGGAGAACCCTTTTTGGTTCCAAGTAGAACCAACCCTTTTGGAGGGTTCCACCAAGAACCCTTTGGATGGTTTCACCAAGAACCCTTTTGGAGGGTATCACCAAGAACCCTTTTGGAGGGTTTCACCAATAACCCTTTGGAGGGTTTCACCAAGAACCCTTTTGGAGGGTATCACCAAGAACCCTTTGGAGGGTTTCACCAAGAACCCTTAGGAGGGTTTCACCAAGAACCCTTTTGGAGGGTTTCACGTTACACACCCTTTGGAGGGTTTCACCAATAACCCTTAGGAGGGTTTCACCAAGAACCCTTTGGAGGGTTTCACCAAGAACCCTTTTGGAGGGTTTCACCAAGAACCCTTTGGAGGGTTTCACCAAGAACCCTTTTGGAGACCCTTTGGAGGGTTTAACCAAGAACCCTTTTGGAGGGCTTCACCAAGAACCCTTTCAGAGGGTTCCACCAAGAACCCTTTCAGAGGGTTCCACCAAGAACCCTTTTAAAACCCTTTATTCATGAAAGGCGTTTTAAAGGGTTCTCTGGATCAAAATGGTTCTTACTGGAATCATTAGTGTTACCAAGAACCCTTGAAAAACCCTTTCTTCAGGGAAGAGGGTTTTTCAGAAGACAATGGTTCCAGGTAGAACCTCAGCCCTTGTAGAAGAACCCTTTTGGAACCCTTATGTCTAAGAATGTAGACTCTTAAAAATAAAGGTGCTAAGTAGAACCATATAAGGTTATTTGGCTTGTCCTCATAGGAGAACCCTTTTTGGCTCCAAGTTCTTTTTCTCTGGATCAAAATGGTTCTTACTGGAACCATTAGTGTGACAAAGAACCCTTGGAAAAACCCTTTCTTCGGGAAAGGGTTTTTCAGAAGCAAATGGTTCCTGGTAGAACCTCAGCCCCCGTAGAAGAACCCTTTTGGAACCCTTATTTCTAAGAGTGATGTTACTTCAAACACTGGATCTCAGATACAGAGCAGTTCTTGAAACTGGAGAAGATGAAATTCTCATTTGTTCATTTGTGTTTAATTACATGTTTGTATGTTTCTGCGTGATCTAAACTCTTGGTCCTTTGTCACAAGCATAACTTTGTTATGTTTATGTTTGATTTGAGTTTGATTATCCAATCCCAACTTATTTCTATAGCACATTTAAAAACAACCAAAGTGCTGTACATCGCATAAATACATAAAACAGACAGGATATGAAACAATGTAAAGTAAAAGCAAAAAAAAAACGTAAAAAAGTCAATAAGCAATATAAATATATACATACATATGTATATAAAATTCTTATTTATGGTCAGGGAATGGTTGAGATTTAAAAACTTAGACCATGTGAACAGAAGCTTATCAAACACCTCTCTGTGGGCCAGTGTGTGTGTGTGTGTGTGTGTGTGTGTGTGTGTGTGTGTGTGTGTATGTGTGTGTGTGTTTGTGCCCCTTTGCAGAGGCAGTTTGTAATCAGCTGTCACAGCGGAGACGAGCTTCAGTCTCAGCACTGATCCACGAGCAGCAGCAGCAGCAGCGAAGGCAAAACTTCATCCTGCACTTTAACAACAAACTTGCTGTGTTTGTCGGCTCTGAACATGGTCCTGTGAGTGCGTGAGTGTGAGTTTATGTGTGTGTGTGTGTGTGTGTTTTCAGACTTCACTGCTCGTATCAGGAACAGACAAGAAAAGAAGGTAAGACTGAAAAGTAATCGATAACTAATCGTGGTTTTTACAGGATTTACTAAATCGACCACTTTACTGTCCATTGTCTTCATATACAGTGTGTTTGCTCTGCTGTCCACATGATATCGGTGATGTTTCCTGGTTCCAGATGTTTGTTGTGTGTGTGTGTGTGTGCATGGTCCACAGTTAACAGTAAATGTTCTAAATGTTGATATTGCCCCAAATTTTAAGAAGTATGGTTTATCTACAAGTGCACGACTTGTTGCGTTACCTCATCGACGGTGCAGCAGTTTCCAAACAGATGGTTGTCAATCTGGAGATTGGTGGGGGCGGGGCTTACGGGCATCATCCATAATTCAAACGACAAGTTCATGCTTTTGACATGTTTTAGACACATTTGTGTTGGTGAATGAACACAAAGTCCACTTTATCACCAGGAGACGACAGGATTTTTTTTGTCTCCGTTTGAAGACGTTAGCAACAGTCGGTGACAAATCTGAGTTACTTTTTTTGAACCAAAACATTTACTAAATCAGTCCAAGATTGGACCGTTGAAATTAGAAATGGGAAAAACATCAGGTTTTGCTTGAAGAAGATGCCGTCTTTTGGGCACGATATTCAATAGTTTGAATATTGGGCCAAAACCCCTGTTTTAGAGCAAATATATATAAATATATATACCTTATTTTGCCTGTATGATGCAACCAAATTGGAGTCACTGCAGTTCGATGTTACGACACCAAGACTCCCCTTATTATTTTGTTGTTCCAAGTATGGACTCTCCATGGAGGTTGCAGCATCAGAGAACACGGTGCACGTTACTGTGCATGATCTACAGTCAGTAGGATGGTTGTTCTAGAGAAAAGATAAGCTGGATAAAGCAGCTGTGAAGCTGCAGCTTCCAACTTCGACGACAAATACAGCATTTGATTCGGGAACCTTGTGTGGTCGCCGCGTTCACGAGTCTTTTTTTCGTCCGTGTTTCGTTTGAGATGATCGAGCTGGGCCTCGCCGACGGCAGCCTGATCGACGAGCTGATGGAGCTGACGGCTCAGAACATCGGTCACCTGGAGATCAAGGAGCGCTTCAACGTCGTCAAGGAGATCGGCAGAGGGAAATATGGCAAAGTGCTGCTGGTGACGCATCGCTTCAGGGGTTTGTAACATGAAATCTGTGTGTGTGAACTGAAATCTGTACCATCTAAGTCTACGCTCACTAAAATAAAGTTAGCATCGCTCAGTCCCTGCACCAAAGTCTATACTAGGTCGGGACTGCAGATGTAAATTAGCCTAAGGCTAACTCTGGTGCAATGCATCAAATGACGACATTTATGTTTTAATTGCACATGGTCCCTTTCAAATAAATCAAATCAATCAATTAAAAATCGGCAATTTTACGGCACATGGCGCACAGGAGATGTTGATCCACTGCTGCCTCCATCACTAAGTTCAAATGTGATATTTGGTGATTTCACTGTTTGAAATCCTTCATTCTGACGACCTCAGTGACACAAATTTACCAGATGTTTGCACCGGTGAACCAGGAGCTTGTGTTTCCCCATGAAGTAAAAACGCAGATTTTCTCTATAGGGTTTGGTGTAGAAGAGAAAGTGGTTCACAAACTTAAAAAAACAAAACCCTGAACTATCACTTTATCTTCTTTGTTTAAATTCAATAGACAATTTTTAATTTTGAAGTGGAATTTTGAAAGCTAGCAGTTTAAGAGCTATGTAACGGCATTATCCTCCAAGAAAGGCGGGAAACGCGCAACCACCGCTAAAGGGTGCACGGTTTGAGGTCGTAGTAAAGCAGTAACATGATAATCTGAATCGCTGAAGTGCTCATCCGTATTTTTTCTGACTCTGCAACTGTATGAGAAAAAAAGCTTGGGTGAATTAACAGTCCTAATAATACTCAAAGTATGGCCGCTCTGCAGGGACGCCCATGGCCTTGAAAGTGATGCCCAAAGCCTCGACTAAGCTGCAGGGCTTTCTGCGGGAGTACTGCATCTCCTTACACCTGTCCCGTCACCCCTGCATCGTGGGCCTCTTTGGCATCGCCTTCCAGTCTAATGAGCACTACTGTTTTGCCCAGGAGCTCGTCATTGGCAGGGACCTGTTCGCTGTCATCCAGCCAAAGGTGAGTCACGACGCGACCCAAAACAAGACCGAGTTGAGACTTAAGGGCTCTGTTTCGACAACGATCCCATGCTCGGCAAATATCGTGTCGCGCACAATAAACATTAGTCCCGAGGCTGCGCCGTATGCCGCGTCCTTCCACGTCTGAAAGCGGCGCACTGGGCTTTCAATTGTCTCCAAAAGTAAATCCACAGTCGATGCATTTCGGAAAGTGTGAGCCAATAGTGGATTTCCATGAGGGTTGGGGGACCAGGATAGAAGGACTGTGGCCAAGGTTAGGCTGAGTGGATCCACTGTTGGCTCAAACACTGACTTTTATTTTAATGATATCGTCAACATTTCCATGACATCACAAATGTTCATAAACAATTTAGCATGCGTTGCCCTTTGGCGTCTGAATGACCCGCCAGCGGGTTTACATTGGACTCCATTGAAGTCCCGTCTCTTTCAGACACGGGGGGGAAAACCCTGTGACGCAGCTGGGACACCACAGATACATGTGAGCTACAGCTCTAAAATCAAACCCTATATGGCAGAATATCACGAGGAATATACACTTAACCAACGAGTGTATTGACTGATAAGGACAGCGAATGCTGTGGCGGTAGTCTTGGACTTAGAGACCAGAAGATCCAGTGGTCAAAGCGATTGGAAGACGATCTTCTCTATTTTTATTTCTTTCAAATTCTTTAACCTTCGGGGAAGCACGTGGCCGAGTGGAATTGGGAACTTGGCTTGTAACCAGATGGTTGCTGGTTTGAATCCTGACAGGCCAAGGACCAGGGTACGTCTCTGCAACATATGACATTGGTCCCCATTGACTGGGTTTTAATTGGACACTCTGAAATTGACACCAGCCGTGGAGGGACCACTGTCAGTTGACTCCTTGTGATGAATGTCAAATCAGATAAGCGGATCAGTGAAAAAGCAGGTGATCCACTGTGGTCTCCCCTCGAGAGCGAGAAGAAAAGTTTAACCTTTATTAACCTCTTCTTCACGGTTGCCCCAGCGGTACCATTTTTATCACTCTACGACCAAGATTCACGGATCCAGCCCCAAAATAAGAGCAAAACAAGAACTGACTTTCAAGAAATACAAGCAGAAATGTTGTCTTACCTTTGCTGTTTATCAAAACAAGTTATTTCCACCGGAACAAAACCACTTCTAATGAAGAACTACATTTCCCAGCATGCTTTGGGAACAAATCCCGGTCTGATCATCACAGAGACATTAGATCGTTCTGATCAGAGAAAGGCCAATGTCTGCACAAATGCGTCATATGCATTTATGTCCTTTTGACTCGCTAATGAAGTGATTGATGTGCATTTGGAGACCGGGGTCAGGTTCTACCGGTTTAGAGGTTTAAAACGAGCTTTCAATCACCCTAATTGACCAAGGTTAGCCAGAGCTATGGCGCTGAGTAACTGAAGACGCTGCAGAGTCACAGAGTTGTTATTACGCACCGCACAGGGAGCATCGATTTACGGCGAGTTATCATACTTTTTTCTTCTTTTTTTTTCAAAAAAAGTTATTTTTAGACCTGTAGTGACATGTAAATAAAATTAAATGGGTTTTTAATAATTTGTTACCTAAGAAATCTCAAATGGCACAGATGGTGCCAAGCTGTGCCAAAAGTGAGGACGCCCAGACATCTCTTTACTAAAACCTCTGTCATTTCACTCTGCTTCATTTCAGCAGCATCAGACTTTGCACAGCTCATGTCCACATGTTGTTACATGACCTCCATGTGTTTTTAAGCTCCTGCTGCATATTTTAAAGGTGATATTTGCTTTAAAATGCAATATTTTTTTAGGCGAGAGAAAAAAATCCTTCAGTTCTGCTGTGTTCCATGTACATTTACTCTGACACAGTGGCATCTACAGTGAAACTTACACCTCTTGTGGAATCCCACAAGTGTTATCTTTATTTTGATACCAAGATAATCCACATAGAGCTTGTAACTGCAGAGGTTTACTCTATTTAGTTTGGGCATGTCATTTTCGAGCAGGGACTCCAAAAAGAGGGTCAGGGAAGAAGAGGTTAAAGACAAAAACAGCATAATTTAAAACCAGTTCAGGCTGTTTCCAAAAATCTCTCTCCTGCTTCTTAAACTTTCCCAGGTGGGTATTCCAGAGTCCTCCGTCAAACGCTGTGTCCTCCAGATCGCCAGCGCCCTGGAGTTCATCCACAGCCACGGCTTGGTCCACCGCGACGTCAAGCCTGAGAACATCCTCCTGCTGGACACTCACTGCAGCCAAGTCAAGCTCGCCGACTTCGGCCTGGCCCAGAAGCGAGGCACCCTGATACGGTTCATCACGGGAACCCTGCCCTACATGGCCCCGGAGCTGTGCTCCATGGTTCTGCTGGAGGGCCAGACGGAAGTGACCGCCGCTCCCCTCAGCGTGGAGCCGAGCCTGGACACCTGGGCGTTCGGCGTGGTCATCTTCTGCATCCTCACGGGCTACTTCCCCTGGGAGTGCTGCACGGACTCGGACGACTTCTTCCAGGAGTTTGCCGACTGGTGCCGGACGGAGGAGCGACCCGACGCCGGGGAGGATTTTCCGCCTCTGTGGAGAAGGTTCACTCCGGGGGCCATGGAGATGTTTGCCAAGCTCCTGGACGTGGATGCGGGGAGGCGGTGCACAGTGGGGGAGGTGAGCGCGTACATGGAGAAGGACTGGCTTAAGAAGAAGGCACACGAGGAAGAGCCGAAGAAGACGACGACAGAAAAAGAGGACGTCAGAAACTAAACGCTCTGGTCATCACGAGATGCAGGAACATGTGAACGTTTAGTGACTCACAGACTGCATTCTTCTTTAGTCTTTGGCTTAATGCACACAAAAAGAATCTATGCTAATGGGCTAAGCTAATTTAGCTAGGCTAGAATACTTAACACTATGTTGTATTTAATCTACTCGTAGAATAAATGTTGTGCTTCCTTTACTTGGTCAAGCTGACGTTAAGATTGTATACATTATAATCTATATTATATTATATATAAATTCTATATATATTTGCACACAAACGCATTTGTTGTACTTGTTGTTACTGGTGTGTAGTAGAGAAGAAACCATTGTTTTAGTTTATTACTGATAACTAAAGCTCAAAGTAGTCATGTTTTATAAGACATTAGATATATATTTTTTTCCTTAAAATTCTATATTTTTCTTGTGAAAAAATACACATTTAAACGATTTACCAGAATTCTGTTTTTATTTTAATTATTCTTTTTTTTTGTTTTTTAATAAATAAATAAATCATGAAGTCGGGGCTCTTTTTAAATACAAAGATGTTGTCACGTCCGTGTATTACGGTGGCCCAGAGGTGTCAGGCCAAATACAAATGCCACAACACAGACACAAACACCACAACACAAATACAAAAGCCGCAACATAAATACAAACGCCACAACACAAATACAAAAGCCACAACACAAACACAAAAGCTACAACTCAAATACAAAAGCCACAACACAAACACAAAAGCTACAACTCAAATACAAAAGCCACAACACAAATACAAAAGCCACAACACAAACACACAAGCCACAACACAAATACAAACGCCACAACACAAATACAAACGCCACAACACAAATACAAACGCCGCAACACAAACACAAAAGCCACAACACAAACACAAAGCCACAACACAAACACAAACGCCAAAACACAAATACAAATGCCACACAACAAATACAAACGCCACAACACAAATACAAACGCCACAACACAAACACAAAAGCCACAACACAAACACAAAAGCCACAACACAAACACAAACGCCAAAACACAAATACAAATGCCACACAACAAATACAAATGCCACAACACAAACACCACAACACAAACACAAACGCCACAACACATATACAAAAGCCACAACACAAATGCCACAACACAAACACAAAAGCCACAACACAAACGCCACAACACAAACACAAAAGCCACAACACAAACACAAACGCCACAACACAAATACAAAAGCCACAACACAAACACAAAAGCCACAACACAAACACAAAAGCCACAACACAAATACAAATGCCACAACACAAATACAGAAGCGTAAAAGCGACTGGTGTTTGTGTTGTGGCGTTTGTATTTGGCCTGACACCTCTGGGCCACCGCAGTGTATAACAAATAATGAGAATTAGTGACATCTAGAGGTGAGACTGAGAAGTGGTGAACATATGGTGAAAAAGACGCTTAAACAACTCTTTTCGTATCCAATAAAGACGATGGTGTTTAAAAAAGAAATTATATAAACTCAGTTTTATTATGTTTTTCATTTCATGATTGTTGAGATCAGCGATTCCTCACTGTTGTCTCACTGTTTCCGACCTTTCAGCTGATTTCAAGAATTCCTACATCAGAACGTTTGACTCGATTTAATCTTTTTCTGCTTTTTGATCCAAGAAAGGGTAGAAAATGGGGGAAAACTAAGGAAGGGAACAACGTTTCCCTCAATAAACGAGAGCGTTCGGGTTAGTTTTTGTCTAAGATGAAGGTGTACAAATGATCAGAGTTTAAGACTTCGGACGATAACCACACAAACGCTCACGAGTCGGCGGTTAGTGGATCATCCTGGATTCACCGACGCAACCAAAGCGTGTTGGTTGTCATAGCGACAACAAGGTCATGACAACAACTTGCAAGGCAAAAGATGAGATCATTTTCTAACGCGGGTTAAAAGCCTCCCGTGCGATGTCATCCGACGTCACCGCGGAGAGGAGGAGGTGGAGGAGGAGCTTCTCCATCTTTTTCGCGAAAGTTCACGACAAAGGAGAGAGAGAGCGGGCGCGGCGGTGAAAAAAAGCATGGTTTTCACGCTGATCTCCGTGTGTCTGACTCCCTACAACTGCATCACGAACCTCATCTACTGCTGCTTCGGCTGCGGCGACCAGAGACGCAAGGAGATGTTTTCTTCTCAGGAGAGAATCTACGACGCCAACGACGCCGCCGGCGACGAGGACGCGTGGTAAATCGGTTAAAAAACGCCGCGGCGTGAACAGATCCGAGCAAAGTATGGCGACGGGCTTTTCTCTCATCACCGTCTTCTCTCTTGCTCAGGAACATTTCGGCCTGTCGACCGGGTCACCGGAGGGTCGACCCTGACGTCGTACGGTCGGAAGTGTAAACGCTGGACCCACTGAACCGCAGCCAGAGTTTCTGAGTTCCCGAATCCTGAAATCCTCTCAGGATGGATCTCTGCTTCTTCTGCTGTTATTTGAACTTCTGCTTGATTTGTTTCACATGGTATAAGTCGGTTTTGATCCATGGACAATGGTGAGCCCCAACCCTAACCCTAACCCTTACCCTGACCCTAACCCTACGCCTAATACACATTTAAATAATTTACCAGAATTTTGTTTTTATTTTTAAAATATGCAGTAGGAGCTTAAAAACACATGGTGGTCATGTAACAACATGTGGACATGAGCTGTGCAAAGTCTGATGCTGCTGAAATGAAGCAGAGTGAAATTACAGAGGTTTTTATTTTTTTTTAAAAAATGAATCATGAAGTCGGGGCTCTTTTTAAATACAAAGATGTCGTCGCGTCCGTGTATTGCGGTGGCCCAGAGGTGTCAGGCCAAATACACAACGCCACCGCACAAACACAAAAGCCACAACACAAACACAAAAGCCACAGCACAAATACAAACGCCACAACACAAATACAAACATTTCTGCTTGATTTGTTTCACATGGTATAAGTCGGTTTTGATCCATGGACAATGGTGAGCCCCAACCCTAACCCTAACCCTTACCCTAACCCTAACCCTACGCCTAATACACATTTAAATAATTTACCAGAATTTTGTTTTTATTTTTAAAATATGCAGTAGGAGCTGAAAAACACATGGTGGTCATGTAACAACATGTGGACATGAGCTGTGCAAAGTCTGATGCTGCTGAAGTGAAGCAGAGTGAAATTACAGAGGTTTTTATTTAAAAAAATAAATGAATCATGAAGTCGGGGCTCTTTTTAAATACAAAGATGTCGTCGCGTCCGTGTATTGCGGTGGCCCAGAGGTGTCAGGCCAAATACACAACGCCACCGCACAAACACAAAAGCCACAACACAAACACAAAAGCCACAGCACAAATACAAACGCCACAACACAAATACAAACATTTCTGCTTGATTTGTTTCACATGGTATAAGTCGGTTTTGATCCATGGACAATGGTTAGCCCCAACCCCAACCCCAACCCTAACCCTTACCAATGGTTAGCCCCAACCCTAACCCTAACCTCAAACACGTGAGACTCACTGGGAACAGATTTGTTAAAGAAAGACGAAGAAGAGGACAGACGAGCAGAGCAAAGTCCTCGCGAAACACCTCGGTCAACCACAGGAGGGCGCTCAAACACGGAGGAGCTCGAGAAGGTCGTTTTCTCACATCATCAGGTTTACCGGAACTGTTACGGTGCGAGGAAACTGAAGTTTGTGACCACTTAATGAAATAGACGTGATGCACGAGTGGATGGATGGAAAATAAATGATTACATATGATGTTAAAGAATGGTTGTGTGTCTGTGTGTGTGTGTGTGTGTGTCTCCCTGTGATGGACGGACAGTCCATAGATGTCCTGAAGATCCAAAAGGTCCACAAACTAAATCTACAGCACATCGGTGAATAATTGGTGCAACGTTCTGAATCAAAAGTTTCAAACGACTTACTATTAATGAGTCATAATGAGTTACTATTGTACTATTACTACTACTACTATTGACTTCTTTATGTTTTTGAAGTCGAAGATTCATTTTTGAGTCAAAACGACTATGTTTTAATTGTGTACACTGTTCTGTGTTCTTTTATTGTGAAAGTCTGTGAGATATTGACACAAATTATATTATATTATATTATATTATAATTATTATAATTACTAACTTCCTCCCACATGTAAAATCAAAGGCAGACAATGGTTCCGTTGATTTTTAATGGAATAAAATGATATCATAATAATCAGCATAGCCAGGAAATCACCCATTTGCTCTGATGTACTTTGACAGTGAGCTGACTTTCTTCTCAAAAACAAAAAGTATCTCAGAATGACTTGAAATTTACCATCATAATAGTCGGCATCACCCTGAACAAGGATCTGTTGAAAATATTTGAAAATCTCTTAAGGAATAATTTTAATTAATTTTTAAAATTCGGGAAATGATCCAATTGACCTGATGCACTTTGACAGTGAGCTGACTTTAGTCTCAAAAACAAAAAGTATCTCGGAATGACTTGAAATTTACCATCATAATAGTCGGCATCACCCTGAACAAGGATCTGTTGAAAAAAATTGAAAACCTGTTAAGGAATAATTTTAATGAATTTTTAAAATTCGGGAAATGATCCATTTGCCCTGATGCACTTTGACAGTGAGCTGACTTTCTTAAAAAAACAAAAAGTATCTCAGAATAACTTGAAATTTACTATGATAGTAGTCGGCATCGCCCTGAAGAAGGATCTGTTGAATATATTTCCAAACCTCTTAAGAAATAATTTGAATGAATTTTTAAAATTCGGGAAAATATCCATTTGACCTGATGCACTTTGACACTGAGCCGTAATAATAAAAACCACTCTGTGACGGAAAATCGCCACAACTGGGAGCTTTCTGTCAACTGACGGCTTTTTCCTGCTGCTTCCCATCATCGGGTCACTCTCCTGCACCACCTCTACTGTTAGCTCCTTTAGCGGCGTTAGCGTTAGCCTACAGTGGAACTGGAGCGGTCTGTTTATTAAAAGAGCAGCGCTAACAAATCACCAGCGTACCTGTGTACGTGCGCGTCTGCTTTTAAAGTTTAGCGTTAACTTTAGAGACTCATTTTAACGATTTGTTAACATACAGATCGCCGTGTCACTGCGGTATCTGTTTCATCTTCAGCTTCATTCCACGCCGTGATCTCTTTTAACAGTGTGATGTTTACATATCGTACCAGAGTCGCTGCTGCTGCTGCTGCTGCTGCTGCTGCTGCTGCTGCTTACTAATGAGTCCCTGTGGGCGTATCGCTGACTGCTTGTGACTCGCGGTGAATGTGAATCCCTTGAAAGCGCAGCGCTCGCTCTGCTCGTCCGTCAGTGGCTTTGAGATGGTGGACATTTGCAGTGGGCAGCTGCTCCTGGACACGTCTTTTGCAAAGGCGGACAAAATGTTTGAGCGATTACAGAGAATGTCCACATGTACGGCCAAATACGTGGATAATTAGTTTAGAAATCGGTTCGTTAAAATAGATAAACATCCTTTTATGGGGACGCCCACGGTCTAGATCTGATCGGGTAGTCTGATCCCCATTGTTCTCCTTTGATTTGGTTAATTGCTTTTACACTTAAGGTGGAATTATCCGGTACCTTATGTTTATATTCAAGATACATTTTTGTGTTTTCTTACCGTAGATAATATGACAATAAACTCTTTGAATCTTATAAATGTTGGTGTGCTCGTGAATAGTACATTGCAAAGATGGCCATTCTGAGTTATAGCAGCTCATTTTCACTTATTTAATGAATTTTTGAAATTCAGGAAATCATCCATTTGAGCTGACTTTCTTCAAAAAAAGAAAAAAAAAAAAGTATCTCAGAATGACTCGAAATTTACCATCATAATAGTCGGCATCGTCCTGAACAAGGATCCGTTGAAAATATTTGCAAACCTCTTAAGGAACAATTTTAATGATTTTTTTTAATTCAGGGTGGGTGTGTCTGTGAATAGTACTTCCAAAGATCGCCATTCTGAGTTATAGCAGATTATTTTCACTTATTTGCACAAAAAGTGGGTAGAAAAAGTCCAGACTTTTTAAGCACCGTACACATTTTGTGTTCCCACAAGCCACGCTAACAGAGAGACTCCGCCTTCCTTTGATCTGGATGCAGGTTACCACGGCAACCATGTTGGTGGAGGTGCACGTAGATGTTCGGGTTCCTCAATCTTTTTCTTGTTTGTGTCTTCTTTTCTTATTATTTCACTTCCTGTTTGAGTCCTGAGAACCAGAGAGACTCAATCTCAATGGACTCACCTGAGTTCAAACAGGAAAAATGTGAGTTTCTTTGTTCGTTTGTGTTTTTCATTTGGAGTTGGGTCGACCAGTTAGCCTCTTGTTTGTTAGCATTTCTCTGTGTTCCAGTTAACTTAATATTAATAATGCAACATGTGCATTTAATAGATATGTTGGCACTCTCTGTTTGTTAGCATTTTCTGTTTCCGAGTTACCCTTTTGTGTGATAGCATGTTCGTACCTTCTGTAAGCCAGTTAGCCTCTTGTTTGTTAGCATTTCTCAGTTTTCCAGTTAACTTAATATTCATAATGCAATATGTGTGCATTTAATAGATATGTCAACACTCTCAGTTTGTTAGCATGTTTAGCATTTTCTGTTTTTTATTTACCCTTTTGTGTGTTAGCATGTTCGTACCTTCTGTAAGCCAGTTAGCGTTTAGTTTTTTTTTTTAGCATTTTACAGTTGTCTGGTTAATTTAATATTAATAATGCAATATTTTTGCATTTAATAGATATGTTGGCACTCTCAGTTTGTTAGCATGTTAGCATGTTTGTACCTTTTTACTGTTTTACTTACTTTTTTTTTTAGTGGAGGTGCATGGAGATGTGTGGGTTCCTCACTGTTCTTATTTCAAGTTAGCATAGATTAACTCTGACTTTCGGTTCTTTTTGCATCGTCTGCACAGAACCTGATGTTTTTAAATAAAGTCCCAAGTTTTGTGCTGCTGTTTTTCCGGTGCTTTGTGAAGAAAACGGCTTAATGTGCTGTGTATCAAACTATACACGACAAACATAACATACAGTTTGATACTCAACATCTGAGCCGTCTCCAGAGTCTCAGCGTCCTGATTAGTCACCGTATACATAAATAATATATAATATGTATATAATAATGGATTACACTTTATCTGCTGACAAAATAATTGCAGAAAAATTCAGGCAAAAAAATGCCTGAATTCTGACTTTAATCTCAGAAAAAAAACAAAAAAAAACACATATTGTGAATAATTTTTAACACGTTTTATAAAAAGTCAATAAAAAGACAATATCAAGTGCAATTTAAGACTAAAAAAAAGATGAAATTACAACTCTCTCATTCTCCTTCACAATCTCATACATTTGAACAAAAACTCTTTATACATTTATTACAACAAACAAAATGATTATATTTATATATCGTGATAATATTTAAACCACTTTATAAAACATCTGACGCATAAAAGACTTTTCTTTGTCGTCATTTTTCATTTTCTCTCGGTTTTTTTGGAGCTGGGTTTTACCGCTCGTTTTGTACAAGATTACATTTTTGAACCCAGTTTTTTTTTTTTTTTTTTTTTTTCGTCTCACCCTTCGTCGTCTCCTGGCAAAACATAATCTCCGTCCTCCTCCTCCTCCTCCTCCTCCTGCTGCTGCACTGACCCTGGAGCTGCCGCAGCGCCACCTACGCCTGAGGCGTCGGGACTGTGGTGGACTTCGGCCGTGGTCTGTGCGACGACCTCAGGGGGCGCTCCGATGTCGTCGTAGTTGTCGAGCGAGTCGCCCGCCTCGAACGCCACTGTGTCTGTTGGAAAGAAGACGATTCGAGTCTAATGTCATCAAAATATCACATTTTCTCTATTATAAATATGTTTTTACATTGTTTTTATGTGATAAATATGTAAATATATTGTGAAATATTCAACCTTATAATGTGAAAACGGGTCATACCACGTCAAACGCTTCAGGTTATAACATGAAAAATGATGTAAGTGTAACTTTTTTTAACTCTCTCTTTTTGCTAGCATGTTAGCATTTTCTGTTTTCTAGTTTCCCTTTTGTGTGTTAGCATGTTGCACCTTCTGTTAGCCAGTTAGCTTTTAGCTTGTTAGCTTTTTACTGCTGTCCGGTTAATTTAATATTAATAATGCAATATTTGTGCATTTAATAGTCATGTTAGCACTCTCTGTTAGGTTAGCATGTTAGCATTTTCCGTTTTCTAGTTTCCCTTTTGTGTGTTAGCATGTTTGCACCTTCTGTAAGCCAGTTAGCTTTTAGCTTGTTAGCTTTTTACTGCAATATTTGTGCATTTAATAGCTATGTTAGCACTCTCTGTTTGCTCGAATGTTAGCATTTTCTGTTTCCTAGTTACCCTTTTGTGTGTTAGCATGTTGGCACCTTCTGTAAGCCAGTTAGCTTTTAGCTTGTTAGCTTTTTACTGCAACATTTGTGCATTTAATAGATATGTTACCACTCTCTGTTTGCTAGCATGTTAGCATTTTCTGTTTTCTAGTTAATCTTTTGTGTGTTAGCGTGTTTGCACCTTCTGTAAGCCAGTTAGCTTTTAGCTTGTTAGCTTTTTACTGCAATATTTGTGCATTTAATATATATGTTAGCACTCTCTGTTTGCTAGCATGTTAGCATTTTCTGTTTTCTCGTTACCCTTTTGTGTGTTAGCATGTTTGCACCTTCTGTAAGCCAGTTAGCTTTAGTTTGTTAGCTGTTTACTGTTTTCCGGTTAATTTAATATTAATAATGCAATATTTGTGCATTTAATAGTTTTGTTAGCACTCTCTGTTAGGTTTTCTGTTTGTTAGCGTTTTCTGTTTTCTAGTTACCCTTTTGTGTTTTAGCATGTTAGTAACCTTCTGAAAGCCGGTTAGCCTGTAGTTTGTTAGCATTTTCTGTTTTCTAGTTACCCTTTTGTGTTTTAGCATGTTAGTAACCTTCCGTTAGCCGGTTAGCCTGTAGTTTGTTAGCATTTTCTGTTTTCTAGTTACCCTTTTGTGTTTTAGCATGTTAGTAACCTTCCGTTAGCCGGTTAGCCTGTAGTTTGTTAGCATTTTCTGTTTTCTAGTTACCCTTTTGTGTTTTAGCATGTTAGTAACCTTCCGTTAGCCGGTTAGCCTGTAGTTTGTTAGCATTTTGTGTTAGCCTGTTAGGATTGACATGTCCCAATTCATTCAATAATAATTATGCATTATCATGTTAGCGCTCCCTGTCAGTTACTCAGTGAACTACGCAACAGAAAAGTGAATTAATCTGTGATTAATGATCAAACAAATGTCTGTAAATGAAGTTCAGGAAGTGTGCGACTGTGGTTTTAGTGGAGTTTAAAACCTCGTGTGCGACGAATGGTGAGTGGCTGAGCCTCCACCGCCTCATCGACGTCGTCGTAGGAAAACGAGGTCACGCTGTGAGCGTCGCTCTCTGCGACGACCTCGACTTCAGCCTCGGATCTGAATCCTGCGACAACAACGACGACGACAACAACAACAATGTGATCAAAGAAAACACGTCATATTCAATGTGCATTTTCTCACCAGACTCCAAAAAACACTCATATTTCTACTGATTATTCAAGTTTGAATATATTGACAATACTTTATTCAGCACCTGGGAAATTATAACATGAAATATAGTTTCATTTTATAACATAAAAAAATGCTTTTGCTGTGAAATATTTCAGTTAAATTTCAGACTCACTGAAATCTTCCACGTCGTGATTTTTGCTGACTTCCTCATAGTCGCCACTTTCAAACGGAATTTCTGTTCTTGAAACTTTTCGCTCTTCAGGAAAAAGAAAAAAAAAGTTGTTATAAACTTTTAGTGACGTGTGGAAAAAACACTGTTCACTTCATTGATATGTTACATTCAATTAAAGGTTAAAATAGCAGCACTGTGAATAATAAAGAGTAAAACAGTCAGAAGTTAATGCAGAAACACTGGCCTCTTGTGGCCAAACGCCTCTACTGCATGAGTTGTTTCAGACTCATCAAAGTCTTTGTAACACAGGTTAAAATAAATCAATAAATAAATCAATAAATCAACCTCCTGTTGAAATAACACATGTTCAGTGTTTCATTGTAAGTGAAAACTGTTATAACTTTACACTTTAATAAATCAATGAAATAAATAAGAGATACTTCCAGGTCAAGTGAGGTCACTTCCTGTTTGGGTGCTGAGAACCAGAGAGACTCAATCTATACTGGCTCACCTGAGTTCAAACAGAAAAATGTGAGTTTCTTTGTTTGTTTGTGCTTTTCATTTGGACTCGGGTCGACCAGTTAGCATCTTGTTTGTTAGCATTTCTCAGTTTTCCGGTTAATTCAATATTAATAATGAAATATTTGTGCATTTAATAGTTATGTTAACACTCTCTGTTTGTTAGCATGTTAGCATGTTTTGTTTTCTAGTTACCCTTTTGTGTGTTAGCATATTCATACCTTCTGTAAGCCAGTTAGCTTTTAGGTTGTTAGCTTTTTACTGTTGTCTCGTTACTTTAATATAAATATTGCAATATTTGTGCATTTAATAGTTATGTTAACACTCTGTTTGTTAGCATTTTCTGTTTTCTAGTTACCTTTTTGTGTGTTAGCATGTCCGTACCTTCTATAAGCAAGTTAGCTTTTAGGTTGTTAGCTTTTTACTGTTTTCCAGTTAATTTAATAATAATTATGCACTTTTTGTGCATTTAATAGATATGTTAACACTCTCTGTTTTTTAGCGTGTTAGCATTTTCTGTTTTCTAGTTACTCGTTTGTGTTTAAGCATGTTCATAACTTCTGTAAGCCAGTTAGCTTTTAACTGTTTTCCGGTTAATTTAATATTACTAATGCAATATTTGTGCATTTAATAGTTATGTTAACACTCTCTGTTTGTTAGCATTTTCTGTTTTCTAGTTACCTTTTTGTGTGTTAGCATGTCCGTGCCTTCTATAAGCAAGTTAGCTTTTAGGTTGTCAGCTTTTTACTGTTTTCAAGTTAATTTAATAATAATTATGCACGTTTTGTGCATTTAATAGATATGTTAACACTCTCTGTTTGTTAGCGTGTTAGCATTTTCTGTTTTCTAATTACTTTCTAATTAGCATGTTCGGAACTTCTGTTAGCCAGTTAGCTTTTTACTGTTTTCCGGTTAATTTAATAATAAATATGCAATATTTGTTAATTTAATAGTTATGTTAGCACTCTCTTGTTTGTTAGCATGTTGGCATTTTCTGTTGTCTAGTTTCCCTTTTGTGTGTAAGCCTGTTTGTAACTTCTGTTAGCCAGTTAGCATTTTGTTAGCATGTTATGTTAGCCTGTTGGGATCGACCCAATTAATTTAATAATAATAATTATGCATTATCATGTTAGCACTCCCTGTTAGGCTTTTTGTTTGTTAGCATATTAGCATTTTGATAATGATGAAAATCATGTGTTATATATATTTATCACTGAGGTACTTTTAACAGTTTTGAGATTGAACTGGTGACCTCTTGCTGTCAAGCAACAATGCTAGTCACTGTACCACCATGTGGCACCTAGCTTTTAATCAACAACATTATTATCTTTGACTGCATTTTACGGTCCAAATCTACATTTACGTCCTGACGTAACGGTATAAAAACGCTCACCTGGGATTTTGCAGAAGTTCTTGACTTTCTTGACGACGCAGATTCGTATAAATAAAGCGATGACGATGATCAGAGCCAAACACAGTCCCACTGCCAGGATGATGGGTGCTATACCGCCGCTGTGACGATGATGTGCATTGTTATCGGATGTTGCCTTATAACCTGAAAATCAAACAGAGTCGCGTGAAGCTTTCTGCTTTGTCTCTGGAGTGGAAGTCGAACAAGTTTTTAGGATCTAGACTGACTTAAATGAGTGGATGCAAACGAGTTAAAGGACAAAACTGGAGGAAGAAGATAAAGAAGATGGTCTCGGTCACCTTTACAGTAGATGCGAGCGGGTCTGACTCCTTTACACGACCTCTGCGTGACGCAGTAATTGATGTCGTTGTGGTACTCGTTGCAGTCCAGTGCCGTCTCAACGTCGGCCTTGAATCAAAGTCAAACTTGTCTCAATTAAAGCTGCCAGATGTGGCTAATTGAGCTAAGCTAAAGGTACAAAAGCAGATTTACCAGCCCTGAGACGTCTCTTATGTGTAGGCTGTCGTCATGACCACCGCAGCTCATCTTTTGACACAGCTGATCCATAAATGCCGTGGAAAGGTTCAGGGGACACATTTTCTCCCAGTCATTTCGATAATTAATTGAAAGCATGCCTCCGCAATGTCCAGTCGTGTTGAACCAATGACCTGAACTACCTGTAAAAAAAGGAAAATGGACTTTGATTAATTTTTCATTTGCGTTCGGGAATAGTGCTAGTTTTAAGTTGTTTGTATATATACATATATATGTATATCTGAATCACTGTGATAACGTAGTAACAGTAAACACATCAAACTGTAATCACATTTTTAAGTTTAGCCTGCTTGGCTAGCTGCTCCGCTTCTAGAGTCCATGCTAAGCTAGGCTAATCATCTGGCATTAAGTGAATAAAAGCTGCACGTATATATACTGTATATATATATATGTGTGTTTATATATATATATATGTATATATATATGTATATGTGTGTATATATATATATATATACATATATATGTATATATATATATGTATATATATATTATGGCATGCCTTTCAGGAAATTAATCTTTGAAAATATGGAATGAAACTTTGAATATATTGAATGAACCTTTGAATATATGGAGTGAAACCTTGAATATATTGAATGAAACTTGAATATATTGAATGAAACCTTGAATATATGGAATGAAACCTTGAATATACGGAGTGAAACCTTGAATATATTGAATGAAAATTTAATATATTGAATGAAACCTTGAATAAATGTTATGAAATCTTGAATATATGGAATGAAACCTTAAATATATTAAATTAAACCTTGAATATATTGAATGAATCCTGAATATATGGAATTAAACTCTGAATATATTGAATGAAACCTTGAATATATTGAATGAAACCTTGAATATATTGAATGAAACCAGAATATATGGAATGAAACTCTGAATATATTGAATGAAACCTTGAATATATTGAATGAAACCTTGAATTTATTGAATGAAACTTGACTGACGTCGAGACTTTGCGGCAGGTATACAAGTTTCATTCAATATATTCAAGTTTCATTCCATATATTCAAAGTTTCATTCCATATATTCAAAGATTACATTTCCTGAACGGCATGCCATAGTATATATATGTGTTTATATGCGTATATGTATGTATACATGTATCTGTATACGCACATCATTTTCAACATAATCATCATTATCAAAATGCTAACATCAACAACCAAAAAGCCTGGGGAAGCCAAGCAGGGTGTGCTAACATGTGAATGCACAATTATTATTAAATTAATTGGGTCATGTCTAACAGAAAATGCTAACAAACTAAATGCTAAGTGGTTTACAGAAGGCACTAACATGCTAACACCCAAAAGGGTAACTAGAAAACAGAAAATGCTAGCAAACGAATAGCCTAACAGAGAGTGCTAACATAACTACTAAATGCACACATATTGCATTTTTACAATTAAATTAACCGGGAAAAACGGCAAAAAGCTGACAAACTAAAAGCTAACCGGCACATTTTTGTGTCATTTGGATTTATCATAGTGACAAACTCTTACTGCCGTGTCCTTGTGTGCTAAAAACATTACAACTTACCCACGCAGTTAACAAACACCGGGCCCGAGTCACACTTTCCCTGGACTCTCGCGCATTGGCCGAGTTTAGAATGGAAGTCGTCACAGCGGACGTGGTAGTAGTCAACTTTCGGATCAAAGCCAAGCGAGAAGTTTGCGACTGCGTTGCTGCATTTGTGTTCTTGGCAAACCAAGTGTGAATAATCCATGTGCCATTGACTGTAACACGCTTTCATGCCATTTATCTTTACAATACCGCTGCATCCCTCCGACAGGGTGACAACAGGCTCATCTGGGAAGGAAAGAAATAACGTGATTTCATCCGTTTATTTCACTTTGTGTGACTCGTTTGAGTCGTCGTCGTGAAATAAAACGAATGATTTACCTTCACATTCGACAAAGAGCTGCTCTCTCTGTGAGGACGAGGCCGGTTTCTCACAGTCCCAGATGTTTTCGGGGTCCTTTCCACAGCTGAAGCTTCCGTTCCAGGGAAGCTGCTGCGATGTGTTGCAAACCTTTTTGGACTTGAAGCGGCCACAGTTTAAGTCCTGACAAAGCCTCTGCCCTTCGGTTTCCGTCCAACCGTCGATGGCGACCGCACTACGTCCTTCACTGGAGTGAACGTATACGGCTCCGCGGCAGCTATCGTCAATAACCTTGATCTTTCTCCAGTCTGCGATGAACGGACGAGATTCGAGAAACTCACAAAACATAAACTCACAAAAACAGCCACTTAGAAACTACATCGACACCAGCTCAATTTTTATTTACTGCTTTATATCAATGTAAGACGAACTGCACTGCTTGAAAATGTGACTACGTGGGAACGTAAAGGTTACTGTGAGGGAACATGGAGGTTACTGTGAGGGAACGTAAAGGTTACTGTAAGGGAACATGAAGGTTACTGTGAGGGAACGTGAAGGTAACATTGAGGGAACATGAAGGTTACTGTGAGGGAACGTGAAGGTAACTGTGAGGGAACGTAAAGGTTACTGTAAGGGAACATGAAGGTTACTGTGAGGGAACGTGAAGGTAACTGCAAGGGAACATGAAGGTTACTGCAAGGGAACCCAAAGGTTTGGGAACGTAAAGGTTACTTAGAGGGAACGTGAAGGTTACTGCTAGGGAGCGCAAAAGTTCGGGAACGCAAAGGTTACTGCAAGGGAATGTGAAGGTTACTGAGAGGTAATGCAAAGGTTTGGGAACCCAAAGGTTACTTTAAGGGAAAGCAAAGGTTACTGCGAAGGAACATAAAGGTTACTTCGAGGGAAAGCAAAGGTTTGGGAACATAAAGGTTACTGAGAGGGAATGTGAAGGTTACTGCAAGGGAACACAAAGGTTACTGCGAGGGAACGTAAATGTTACTGCTAGGGAACGTGAAGGTTACTGTGAGGGAACGCAAAGGTTACAGTGAGGCAACATGAAGGTTACTGCGAGGGAACGTAAAGGTTACTGCTAGGGAACGTGAAGGTTACTGCGAGGGAACGTGAAGGTCACTGCGAGGGAACGTGAAGGTTACTGTGAGGGAACGTGAAGGTTACTGTGAGGGAACGTGAAGGTTACTGTGGGGGAACATGATGGTTACTGTAAGGGAACGTGAAGGTTACTGTGAGGGAACGTAAAGGTTACTGTAAGGGAACGTGAAGGTTACTGTGAGGGAACGTAAAGGTTACTGCTAGGGAACATGAAGGTTACTGTAAGGGAACGTGAAGGTTACTGTGAGGGAACGTGAAGGTTACTGTAAGGGAACGTGAAGGTTACTGTGAGGGAACATAAAGGTTACTGTGAGGGAACATGAAGGTTACTGTGAGGGAACGTAAAGGTTACTGCTAGGGAACATAAAGGTTACTGCTAGGGAACGGGAAGGTTACTGTGAGGGAACATAAAGGTTACTGTGAGGGAACATGAAGGTTACTGCGAGGGAACTTAAAGGTTACTGCTAGGGAACGTGAAGGTTACAGTGAGGGAACGTAAAGGTTACTGCAAGGGAACGTAAAGGTTACTGCAAGGGAACGTAAAAGTTAGGGAACGCAAAGGTTACTTCTAGGGAACTTAAAGGTTACTGCAAAGGTTCGTGCTAGGGAACATAACGGGTACTGCGAGGGAAGGTGAAGGTTACTTTTAGGGAACGTAAAGGTTACTGCTAGGGAACGTGAAGGTTACAGTGAGGGAACGTGAAGGTAACAGTGAGGGAACGTAAATGTTACTGTGAGCGGATGCAAAGGTTTGTGATCGTAAAGGTTACTGAGAGGGAACTAAAAAGTTCGGGAACCCAGATGTTATTTCAGGGAAACGTAAAAGTTTGCTTGATGCATTTTCCCACCCTGACTCTAGGGGGAGCTCCGTACTACGGAACTCAGTCCTTTTTAGCAAGAAAATAAAGAAAAGTCTTGCTGAATTTCTACGTATGAAGGAGTTGAAATGTTAATTGTGAGGAGAGAACGTTTGGTACGAACCAGTGCAGTGAAGTCCAACAGGAGAACATTGAGTGTGAGAATAACTGATGTTACACGCTGATATCGACTTCACGCCCGTTTCGGAACACTGCACATTTGAAATGACGCGACCCGTCTTGGGTTTGGGTCCAAAGTAGTCGATGGTGGCGACGGCTCGGCCGCACTGCAGCTCCTCACAGACGGTGTGTTGGGCTTGTTTTTGTCGAAGAGCGTCGGCGCACACCGGCAGCCACTGACCTTCAGAGAAGACCTCCAGGTTTCCTGAACATTTGTCTCTGGTGATGCTAAATCTGGGCTTGACGCTGCCTGCAAACAACAACAACAACAACAACAACAGAGACACGGTTTTCAGAATGTCCCTGTGAGGATTATATGAGAAGAACAAAACACAGGAACCATTGTCTTCAGATACAAAGTTCAAAGAACCAACACTCGTTTATTTTTTTATCTGTCCATCTTCCCATGCCTTTCTTTCTTACGGTCTGTCGTCCATATCTATCTAGCTAGCTCTCTATCTATCTACAGTTTTCTATCTAGCTAACATTCTATCTATCTATCTATCTATCTATCTATCTATCTATCTATCTATCTATCTATCTATCTATCTATCTACAGTTACCTATCTAGCTAACGCTTTAACTCTCTATCTAGCTTTCTTTCTATCTTTCTTACTATCTATCTATCAAGAGCTAAGGCTCTGTCTATCTATCTATCTATCTATCTATCTATCTATCTATCTATCTATCTATCTATCTATCTATCTATCTATCTATCTATCTATCTTACTAGTTATCTGTCGAGCTAATGCTCTAACTCACTATCTAGCTGTCTTTCTATCTTTCTTACTATCTATCTATCTATCTATCTATCTATCTATCTATCTATCTATCTATCTATCTATCTATCTATCTATCTATCTTACTAGTTATCTGTCGAGATAATGCCCTAACTCACTATCTAGCTGTCTTTCTATCTATCTATCTATCTATCTATCTATCTATCTATCTATCTATCTATCTATCTATCTATCTATCTATCTATCTACAATTATCTAGTCTATCTAGCTAACATTCTGTCTATCTATCTATCTATCTAGCTCTCTCGCTAGCTATCTAAGAGCTAACACTCTGTCTGTCTATCTAACTATCTAACTAACTCTCTAACTAACTAGCTCTCTAGCTAGCTATCTAAACAACTCTCTATCTAGCTATAAAACTACAGCTAATGCTCTTTCTATCTATTTAGTTATCTGTCTAGCTAAGGCTCTGTCTAACTCTCTATCTAGCTTTCTTTCTATCTATCTATCTATCTATCTAACTTTCTCTCTATCTAACTAACTAGCTCTCTATTTAGCTATCTAAATAACTCTCTATCTAGCTATTAAACTACAGATATCTATCTAGCTAATGCTCTATCTATCTATCTATCTATCTATCTATCTATCTATCTATCTATCTATCTATCTATCTATCTATCTATCTATCTATCTATCTATCTATCTATCTATCTAACTAACTAGCTCTCTATTTAGCTATCTAAATAACTCTCTATCTAGCTAATGCTCTATCTATCTATCTATCTAGCTTTTTAGAGAAGTTGACAAACATGATTTATTTGATCTTGATTTTGATCTCTTTTTTTTTTTTTTTACCTGAACAGACGACGTACGCCAGTGAACACGCGTGTCGTTGGTCGTTCATGGCGACGACGCTGTGGCTCAGCGACGTCGCGTTTTTCATCAAGTACAAACTCTTGACCATCGCGAGGTTCTGTGTGTACGGACTCTCGGTAAACGGGACGACGTCACCGCAGCCGAGGCTTTGACACAGCATCGCCGAGTGTGTGTGTGTCCACGAGTCTGCACACACACCGCCACAGTGTTCGTCCAGACACACACTCACTGTGCCCCAGCACCAGTCCGTCACGTTCACCGCGATCGTTCCTGTGGACACAAAGGTAGCACAATTACGGAAGCGTATTGCTTCCACACATACAGTACAAAAAGTAGTATAAGTATTACGTTATAACAAGAAACTATCACGTTATTTTCGAGAAACTATCACATTATTTCGAGAAACTATTATGTTATTTTGAGAAACTATTACATTATAACAAGAAACTATCACGTTATTTCGAGAAACTATCACGTTATTTCGAGAAACTATTATGTTATTTTGAGAAACTATTACATTATAACGAGAAACTATCACGTTATTTCGAGAAACTGTTACGTTATAATGAGAAACTATTACGTTATTTTGAGAAACTATTGCGTTATTTTGAGAAACTATCACGTTATTTCGAGAAACTATCACGTTATAACGAGAAACTATCACATTATAGCGAGAAACTATTACGTTATTTCGAGAAACTATTACGTTATAACAAGAAACTATCACATTATAGCGAGAAACTATTACGTTATTTCGAGAAACTATTATGTTTTAACGAGAAAATATCACGTTATTACGAGAAACTATTATTTTTTAACGAGAAACTATCACGTTATTTCGAGAAACTATTACGTTATTTCGAGAAACTATTACATTATAACGAGAAACTCATGTTATAACGAGAAACTATCACATTATAACGAGAAACTGTCACGTTATTTCAAGAAACTATCACGTTATTTCAAGAAACTATCACATTATTTCAAGAAACTATCACGTTATGACGAGAAACTATCACATTATTTCGAGAAACTATCACTTTGTTTTGAGAAACTTATACATTATAACGAGAAACACGTTATAACGAGAAACTATCACATTATAACGAGAAACTATTATGTTTTAACGAGAAACTATCGCGGTATTTCGAGAAACTATTATGTTTAAATGAGAAACTATCACGTTATTTCAAGAAACGATCACGTTATTTAGAGAAACTATCGCGTTATTTTCGAGAAAATATCACGTTATTTCGAGAAACTATCACGCATGTGTGGCAGCAATACGCTTCCGTAGAATGTTTCATATATTTTATTCAGAAAAATAGTTCCGAAATGTGTTTTTTCCATTCAATGAAAAGCATCATCTTGTTCAAAAAAGAGCCAGAATTGTTTAATTAAAGAAAAAAAAAAAAAGAACCATATTTAAAAAAAAATAATAATAATTAGTGCCAAAATAAACCATTTATTCTCTGTGACCTTTAAAGTGAAATGTATATCTCACACGTGTTACCTGAGCAGGTGACTCTTGCTCTGGTGAGGTCGTGGTCACGTGACTTTGTGGCGACGTCGCAGTCGAACAGAGACGCGGCGTCGGCCGAGCAGTTGTAAGCTTCTTCCCAAACGTCCGTCTGAACGCCGGCGGCGGCGACCGAGGGGAAGTCTGACGCCTTCCCACAATGCACCTGCCTGCAAACTGCGTCGGCCGACTCCCGGGTCCACGTGGTCTTGGACCCGGACAGCCAGTAGGTGGCGTCGCCGTTCATTATCCCCACAGAACCAGAGCAGGGATTACTGTCTCCCTTCAGAATCAAAACCTTGTGCTCTGACGGGGACAAGAGAGGAGGAGACAGATTAAGGGATTATCACAGATTATGTGGTTTATAATCCTAACATTAAAGTTGTAGTGCATCATTTTGAAATATAAAAGTCAAATTAATATCGCACAATGACACTTTTACAAATAATTAGTCATTAATACTTAATGTTGCGGACGTTTGTGCGAGTTAAAGGACACTTCCGGTTTCGGACAATGTACTTCCTGTGTGCAGGTAATTTTTCCTCGGACGTGTTCAGGGCTGGCCCTAGGTCTCACATATGAGGCTTCGAGCCAATCGGTCAATATACGGCCGAGTTCCAGGGCACTTCCTGTTTAGTGGCGAGTCATCGAAAATTCGTCAAAATTCCGATGGCTGCCGTGGCCACGCCCTTTTTTAATCTGCGAAATGTTAACTTTAACTTTAGATCTTGGATGGGTCTAGTACAATTTGACGTGTTTTCGGCGTTGCTACGATAAACGCCCTCAGACAAGTTTGTTCAGTTACGAAACTTGCACGCCGCCAACGTGGACGCCAAATCCAAGATGGCCGACTTCCTGTTGAGTCGAGGTCTAGGTCACAGGAGGATTTTTTTTGTTCATCTTGGGTCGAACAATGTTCCCACCAAATTACGTGAAATTCGGCGCAACTAAATTTCGGTCGCTCCTTCGGCTTTGACCTGAGAGGGGCGCTACTGAGACATTTTACATTGGTTTTTCGCAATTTCATTAATTTATCAAATTTTTCACCAGTTCTGATTTATGTGGCAGTTAGGGGATCAAATCACTTTATTTTGAGAAACTATCACATTATAACGAGAAACTATCACGTTATAACGAGAAACTGTCACGTTATAACAAGAAACTATTGCGTTATTTTCGAGAATCTATCACGTTATAACGAGAAACTATTACGTAGTTTCTCGCAGTATTCCGAGAAACTATTACGTTATAATGAGAAAATATCACGTTATTTCGAGAAACTATCGCCGAATCCAAGATGGCCAAATTCCTGTTGAGTCGAGGTCTAGGTCACAAGAGGATTATTTTGTTCATCTTGGGCCGAACAATGTTCCCACCAAATTTCGTGAAATTCGGCGCAATTAAATTTCTGTCGCTCCTTTGGCTTTGACCTGAGGGGGCGCTACTGAGCCATTTTGTGCAATTCCTTTGTTTAATCCAATTTTTTGCCAGTTCTGATTTGCATGGCAATTAGGGGGTTAAGCTCGAGGTTCCTCTCGGAGAAAAATAATAATTCCTAGAATAACAATAGTACCTCGTACGCTTGTGTGCTCAGTCCCTAATAACAATAATATTAATAATGGCTGCTGCCCCCTGGTGGCCAAAAAGGGCGCACGCAGACTCACGGTCACAGGTTAGCCTCACTGCTTCTGTCCACGAGGCTTCTTCAGACGTTTGCGTGAAACACTCAGAAATGACGGAAGCGTTTTTCCTGCAGTTTAGCGTCCGGGTGAGAAAATCCGCCGAGCTTCTGCCGAACTGTTGCTCAGGGCCGGCGCTCTTTAGGCTCCGCCCACAGTCGATGTGTCTGCAGACGGCGTCCGAGTTGTCGTCCGTCCACCGATCTGCGGACACTTGTTTCCACCCGCCCTCGTACAGGATCTCCACTCTGCCCGCACACTTCCCAGGAGCGTCCGTCAGTCTCACGTCTAAACTTCCTGCACCGCGAGAGAAAAACACAAATTTAATAAATGTTAGCGATGGGCACCGTTAACGTGCTAACGGCGGTTAACGGCGTCAACGTTAACGAACGTTTACGCATGACGCATATCCATGACGACTGACTTGAAACAGATGCGCAACGTCATGTTCACGTGCCGCGGCACCGGAGTCCAGGCGCCGTTTACCAGTTAGCTCTGTTAGCTGCATTAGCTCCTTTATTAGCTCCGCCGTTAGCATTGATTAATAAGGCACTTTTATTTTTATTTTAAGTTTCTTTTTTTTTTCGGGGTGTGTTTTTACACGGTTTTTTTTTCGGGGTCTGTTTTTATGAGATTTTTTGGGGGGGGGTCTGTTTTTACAAGATTTTTTTTGGGTCTGTTTTTGCAAAAAAAAAAAATTTAGGTTGTGTTTTTACAATATTTTTTTTCGGGGTCCGTTTTTACAAGAATTTTTTGGGGTCTGTTTTTCGCAGATTTTTTTTCGGGGTCTGTTTTTACAAGATGTTTTTTTGGAGTCTGTCTTTACAAGAATTTTTTCGGGGTCTGTTTTTACAAGATTTTTTTTCGGGGTCTGTTTTTACAAGAATTTTTTGGGGTCTGTTTTTCGCAGATTTTTTTTTTCGGCGTCTGTTTTTACGAGATGTTTTTTCGGGGTCTGTTTTTACAAGAATTTTTTTGGAGTCTGTCTTTACAAGAATTTTGTCGGGGTCCGTTTTTTCCCGGTTTTTTTCGGGGTCTGTTTTTAAGAGATGTTTTTTTGGGGTCTGTTTTTACGAGATGTTTTTTCAGGGTCTGTTTTTACAAGATATTTTTTCGGGGTCTGTTTTTACAAGATTTTTTTGGGGGGAGGGGTCTATTTTCACAATATTTTTAAAAAGCTCAGATTTTGCAAAACATTTTTGGGGTCTGTTTTTACAGGACATTTTTAAATTTTAACAATCGGGAGTCACATAAACATGACGTCACGTGCGTCTTTTTCCAGTCAGTCGTCGTGGAAACACGTCATGCGTTAACGTGCCCAGAACTAATAAACAGCTATTGTTTTCTCATTATAATATAAATATAATATGTCGTATCTCACCTGCGCAGACGACGTAAGCCGCGGTGGAACATTTCATGTCTCTGTCTCGTGTGGCTCGACAGTGCCACAGCGACGACTCGCCGCCTAAACATCGGACGTTGTCCATTATTCCTCGTCCCGTCAACCTTTTCTCATAAGTGATCACCTGAAGAAGAAGAAGAAGAAGAAGAAAACGCCTTCACGTGGCAGGGACGACATCACAGAGACGACAGAGAATTTTCCGTTTGTGATTTAACCGCTCACTTTGCCACAGTTCAGCTCTCTGCAGGTCACCTCGGCCTCGGTCCTGGTCCACGCGCTTGCGCACACGGAGCGCGCATCGCCGTTTACGGACACGTGAACGGCGCCGTAACATCCGCTGGGTTTATCGCCATCCATCAGAACCACTCTGACGACGTCTGTGGAGAGAGCGGAGAACAGGAACGTGATTCTGATTCATTAAACCTTTGATTTGATACATTGATTTGAATCAGGTGTCGCTCAGCTCTCAGCCCACTTCTTGGCATTTTTTTTTTTTTTTTTTAAATCATGCAGTGGGTGGAGATCAGTGACACTTTAAGCCGTCAATTATTTTCTCAATTAATCAATTTACTGTTGAAAAGTGTTTATCAGTGTTTAGTAAAACCTTAAAACGATGATGTTTCTAAAATTTCATATTTTCTCCACAAACTATGACTCTGTTTTAATTAATCCTCTGTACAGAAGACGATTAGGGACGTGAAAATAAAATGGAAACAAGCAAAAAGAAAAACTGAATTATGAGATTAAAAGTCTGAATTTTGAGGGGGGGGGAGTCAGAATTCGAGATTTTAAGTCAAAATTATATTCTCATATTTTTCGTTAGAGTTGTGATATTTTAAGTCCGAATTCTGATATTTTAATTCTGAAATCTGATATTTTAAGTCAGATTTTTATTTTTTTTTAAGTCAGACATCTTAGACTTTCAGTTAGAATTCTGATATTTTAATTCATAATAATGATATTTTAAGTCCGAATTCTGAGATTTTAAGTCAGAAATATTAGATTTTAATTCTGAAATCTGATATTTTAAGTCAGAATTCTGATATTTTAAGTCAGAATAATACTTTAAGGTTATTATTTTTGACTTTATATTTTAAGTCAGAAATATTACATTTTATTTCTGAAATGTGATATTTTAAGTCAGAATTCTGATATTTTAAGTCAGAAGTCACACATTTTAAGTCAGAATTCTGATATTTTAAATTAGATTTTTTTATTTTAAGTCAGACATGTTAGACTTCAGTCAGAATTCTATTCTGATATTTTAAGTTAGACTTTTGATATTTTAAGTCATAATAATATTTTAAGTCAGAATTCTTAGATTTTAAGTCACCTTTCTCACTATTTTCCCCAAAAATCCTCTTCCGTACCTTTGAGCAAAGAAAGCAGATAATTTTCACAGCTAAGAAGTGAGATAACTTGTTTTTAATATTTATTTTTTAAAAAAACACACAAATCAAGTTGCAAAACAGTTGACAATGAATTTGTAATTTCGCCCTTTAACCCTCATTGTTATAAACTTTTTTTTTTATTGTGCCTGTGTCACACGTCAGCACATTTAAAAAGGAAAAAAACGACGCTTGCCTATTCGCAGTGACGTACCTGAGCACGCGAGCCGTGTCCCGCTGTCGCTTCGACTGTGACTGAGCGAAGAACCACAGTTCATCTGCCGGCACCAAACATCGGGACTGTTCTCGCTGCTCTTCAGAGGAACCCAGTTCCCGTCCTCCTCCTTCTCCAGCTGCCCAGAACACACGGACGCCTCGTTTCCTCTGAGCTGCAGCCGCTCGTAACCTACAAAACAAACCTTCAATACCAAGAACCACCTGAGAAACTCCCATCACAAAGATTCTGATCCGATACCGGTCAATATAAGCTGTGAAAGACTGTGGAAATGTCAATAAAAACCAGCAAAAGCATTTTAGCAGAGTCATGTTTGAGGCTGTTTATTTCCTCTTTTTGGGAAGACACTCAGCTCTCAGCCCACGTCTTGGCACTTTTAGTGGGTGGAGTTCAGTGACACTTATGTTCACAATGAATCAGTTAAATGGTGAAAAACGTTTATCAGTGTTTCCCAAACCTCAAAACAACAAACTATTAATTCAGATTTAATGAATCCTTTGTACAGAAGATGATTAGGGACATGTAAAAAATAATGGAAACAAACCAAAAGAAAAATGGAATTATGAGATTAAAAGTCAGAATTTTGAGGGGGGGGGAGTCAGAATTTGAGATTCTAAGTCAAAATTTGATTCTAAAATTCTGTCAGAATTATAAGGTTCTAAGTCAGAATTCTGACATTTTAAATCAAAATACTTCTTAAATTCTGAGATTTAAATTAGAATTCTTAGATTTTGAGTCAGAATTATTAGATTTGAAGTCAGAATTATTAGATTTGAAGTCACAATTCTGAGATTTTATGTCAAAATTCTGAGATTTTGAGTCAAAATTCTGAGATTTTGAGTCAAAATTCTGAGATTTTATATCAAAATTCTGAGATTTTATATCAAAATTCTGAGATTTTGAGTCAGAATTATTAGGTTTTAAGTCACAATTGTGAAATTTAAAGTCAGAATTCTTATATTTTGAGTCAGCATTCTATTCTGAGATTTTAAGTCAGAATTTTGCGTTTTTAAGTCAGAATACTTTTCTCACATTTTTTCCCCAAAAAATTTCTCGTTTATCTTTTGTCACGAGGAGCAAAGAAAGGAAATAATACTTCTGCAGTTTATGCGTCATCTTCTTCTACTTCCGGGTCAAAGACAGGGGAGGAAATTTTGGTCCAACTCCAGTCTGACTAAGCGTTTAAATGAAGGCGTGATCGGACTATGAATCACATTATCCTGGTATGTTAGTCTGACTAAGACTAGCTTGATTTTAGTCCGTTTTAGTAAAGTGTTTACATGACATTAAGAAAACCGAGTTATTGTCTTATTCTTTTAACCGGACTTTTAACATGCATGTAAACAGTGTGTGTGTGTGTGTGTGTGTGTGTGTGTGTGTGTGTGTGTGTGTGTGTGTGTGTGTGTGTGTGTGTGTGTGTGTGTGTGTGTGTGTGTGTGTGTGTGTGTGTGTGTGTGTGTGTGTTACCCGTGCACACGACAGAAGCCGGATGTTTGCACCGGAAAAGTCAGAATTCGAGATTCTAAGTCAAAATTTGATTCTAAAATTTTAAGTCATAATTATTAGGTTTCAAGTCAGAATTCTGAGATTTTACATCAAAATCTTAGAATTCTAAAAATCTAAATTCTGACTTAGATTTTAAGTCAGATTTTAAATCAAAATTCTGAGATTTAAAGTCAAAATTCTGAGATTTTATACCACAATTCTGAGAGTCAAAATTCTGAGAGTTTGAGTCAAAATTATTATATTTTAAGTCAGAATTCTATTCTGAGATTTAAATCAGAGTTCTTCGATTTTGAGTCAGAATTATTAGATTTGAAGTCACAATTCTGAGATTTTAAATCAAAATTCTGAGATTTTAAGTAAGAATTCTTAGATTTTATGTCAAATTCTGAGAGTTTGGGTCACCATTCTGAGATTTTATGTCAAAATTCTGAGATTTTATGTCAAAATTCTGAGATTTTATGTCAAAATTCTGAGAGTTTCAAGTCACAATTGTGAGATTTAAAGTCAGAATTTACCCGTGCACACGACGGAAGCCGGCTGTTTGCACTCGGTGGCCTCCTGACTCACACACTGCCACAGATTATCCAGAGGCTGAACGTCTCCACAGTCCAGCTTCTTCTTCTCGGACTTTTTGAAATCCTTCCAGATCATCCAGTCGTGCGCAGACGTCTCCTTAGATTTGCCGCAGTTCAGGCTTCGGCACAAAAGATCCGCTTCTTTTTCACCTTCGCGTCAGTGAAATGAAAACATGACGGTTATCGTGTCGTGGTAAAACACAATTAAAACAAATTAAAGTACATGAATTAACGCTAGTTTAACACTGTTATAAGCATTTCATTAATGTTTTCAACGAATCACTCATTAATGTTAATCTCATAGTATATCATCATTTTAACTTCTTTATCTCATAATTTTGACTTTTTATCTTGTAATTTCGACTTTTTATCCTTTTTATCTCATAATTTCGGCCTTTTATCTCGTAATTTCAATTTTTTTATGTCATAATTATGACTTTATCTCATCATTCTGAATGTTTATCCTGTAAATTTGAATTTTTATCGTTTTAATCTCATAATTATGACTTTTTAGTCATATTAGTCATATTTTTGACTATTTATCTTGTAATTTTGACTTTTTATCTCATAATTTTCACTTTTTATTTTATAATTTTCACTTTTTACTTTATCTGATTATTTTGACTTTTTATCTCATCATTTTGAATTTTTATCTAGTAAATTCGAATTTTTTATCGTTTTCATTTCATAATTTTGACTTTTCATCTCAAAATTTTGACTTTTTATCTCGTTAATTTTGACTTTTTATCTCGTAATTTCAACTTTTTTATGTCAATATTTTGACTTTATCTCATTATTTTGACTTTTTATCTCATCATTTTGAATTTTTATCGAGTAAATTTGAATTTTTATCATTTTCATCTCATAATTTTGACTTTTTATCTCGAAATTTTGACTTTTTTATGTCATAATTATGACTTTATGTCATTATTTTGAATTTTTATCTTGTAAATTCGAAATTTGTTTTGTTTTCATCTCATAATTTCAACTTTTTATCTCATATTTCAACTTCTTTAAGCCATAGTTTTGACTTTTTTTCCTCATCATTTCTACTTTTTAATTCACATTTATCACTTATGTCATTTTCAAAAACAAAATTGGTGGATTTGTTAAATTAAACTGTAAATAAAAGACTTTATTTCAGAAATTTGACTTTTTATCTCATAATTTCGACTTTTTTATGTCATAATTATGACTTTAATTCATTATTTTGACTTTTTATCTCAGCTTTTTTGTTTGTATCTTTAAAATTCGAATTGTTATCATTTTCATCTCATAATTTTGACTTTTTGTGTCATAATTTTGGCTTTTTATCTTGTAATTTCGACTTTTTATCCTTTTTATCTCATAATTTTGACTTTTTATCTCATAATTTCAACTTCTTTAAGCCATCATTTCAACTTTTTCATCTCATCATTTCGAGTTTTTATTTGATAATTATGACTTATGTCATTTTCAAAAAAAAAATAGGTGGGTGTGTTGAATTAAACTGCCATAAATGTAGCTAACAATGACAGTTATTTACAAAAATGTCAAATAATAACCCTGCCAACGTTCAGAAATGATGTTAAACTCTTACCCCAGGTTCCAGCGCAGAAGTAGCCTGGTTGTGTTTGGTTGACTGAGAACCGAACAGCTCCAGCACATTTGAAACCGTCCAGACTGATGATGATTTTATCTACAACAACAATCGCACAGTTAGTTTTAGCCACACAACAAAAGTCACACCTGTTAAAATCTCTCCGTGCTAAAGTCTTTATCGTCTTAGAATCACTTTTAAACCTTCATCTCTCTGTTAAACACACATTTTTGGCTGAAAGCTGAAGTTTGTAAATTGCTCGTTCCCTCGCACCAAAGTCCATGGAGAAAATCAGTGTTTTTAAGCTCACAGAGACACAGACACAAGTCAGTGTTGATAATGTGTGTAATGTAATCTACGGTGGCCCTGAGGAGCAAAACGCAACTCAAAAAACACTAACGCAAATCGCAAAACACAAACACAAACGCAAAAACACAAACGCAAATCAGAAAACACAAATCCAAAACCTAAAACACAAACGTAAAACCAAAAACACAAACGCAAATCAGAAAACACAAACGTAAAACCAAAAACACAAACGCAAATCAGAAAACACAAACTGCTAAACAAAAAACACAAACGCAAATCAGAAAACACAAACGCAACTCACAGACGACAAACACAAAACCAAAAATACAGACGCAAATCAGAAAACGCAAATCCAAAACCAGAAACACAAACGCAAAAACACAAACGCAAAAACACAAAAACACAGACGCAAAACAAAAAAACACAAACGCAAATCAGAAAACACTAACACGAAAACACAAACTCGAAAACACAAAACCACAAACGCAAAAACACAGACGCAAAAACACAGACGCAAATCAGAAAACGCAAACATGAAAACACAAACACGAAAACACAAACGCAAAACCACAAACGCAAAACCAAAAACGTAAAAACACGCAAATCAGAAAACACAAACGCAAAGCAAAAAAACACAAACGCAAATCAGAAAACACTAACACGAAAACACAAACGCAAAACCACAGACGCAAATCAGAAAACGCAAACATGAAAACACAAACGCGAAAAAAACACAAATGCGAAAACACAAATGCAAAAACACAAACTCAAAACAAACAAAAAAACACAAAATGCAGAACCAAAAACACAAAAACATAAAAAAAAAAAGTCGTAAACTCAAAGTCTCACTTGAACATTTGATTTTCTTCACCGTCTCTTTGCGGTAAAAGCTGATTCCTTGACCCGGATACTCGCAGTCGAACAGATGATTCTCGCTCCCGTTGCACTTGACTTCGTTGAGCCACACTTTGCCGCCGAGCGGCATCAGCACGTCCTCGGTGGCGCCCCCCTCTGGAGGCCCACAGCCGGCGCTTCTGCACGCCACCTCCTCCGTGGCTCCGCTCCAGTCCTGATCCCCGACGAAGCCCCATTTGCTCTTGTAGAAGATTTCCACGTGACCGTGACACGGATCCTGTTCGCCGCGGAGAATCAGCCGCTCCTCACCTGCACTTACAAGGGGGTTATTATGGGATGTGCGAAGACATTTGCTTTTACCAACATTTACAGTTTTATAAAAGTTTATGTATTCTGCTGTCTGATAATGCCAAATATTTAATCTTTCTGGAATAAAGTCGCAATATTAAAAGCTGTGATATTACGAGAATAAAGTCGTAATATTACGATAATGAAGTCGCAATATTAAAAAGCTATGATATTACGAGAATAAAGTCGTAAAATGATGACCAAAAAAAGTCTTAATATTACAAGAATAAAGTCATAATATTAAAAAATTTCATAATATTAAAAAGTTGTAATATTTTCAGAATAAATATATTAAAAATGTTGTAATACTACGAGAATATTAAGTCGTAATATGACAAAAAAAAGTCCTAATATTACAAGAATATAGTCATAATATTAAAAAATAATAATATTTTGAGAATAAAGTCGTAATATGACAAAAAAGTCGTAATATTACGAGCTGTTATGAATATGTATTATTATTTAATGATATATTCTCGAAAGACTAGGTTTTTTTTCTTTGTTGATTGGCCCTAATATATAAAATAAATGATGTTTATGCACAAAAGTTTAATTATAATTATTTTAAATTTGTTGTTGTTTATCTGTTTTATTTCTTCTTACATGGACACGGATCAACAGTTTGTGTCTGAACTGAATTAATTGACTGATTGATTGTTTTACGATCGTATTGATTTATTTAATAAATTAAATAAATTAATTTAATTGCTCCACTTTTCTCGTTCTGTGGTATTGATAAATAAAGTATTTCTAATTCTGATGTTTATTTCTGCCTTGTAAGAAAGTTTCCTTACGGATGGATTTTTGATTAATTATTTTATTTTTTAGAAAAAAATCTAATATTAATTTAATTATAATTATTATAATTATTGTTGTAAATATTATTATAATAATTATATATTATTATTATTATTATTATAACTTTGCTGAACAAATGATAGCAAAACACATTATTTTGCAATTAGAACAGAAGAATTGTAAATAAATAAAAAAAAGATTTTTACAAAATTACATAAAATATTTTTTTTTTACAAAATTACATAAAATAAAAAATAACAATAATTTATATGTGCTGCACTTTAAACAAAATATAATTTAATCCAAAACTTTGTATAAACTTTATATAACTAAAAAAAAAATACACAGACCAATAAAATAATATATATAATATATGAAATATCACATTTACACACAGCATTTATTATATAAAATAACACATTGTTTTGTTATTATAAAAAATAATAATAATAACAGTAATAATAATTCAAACTTGGATAAAATCAATTAAAACTTGACTCTTATTGTGCATAAATTATTTTTATATTTGAGATTTTACCATTTTTACCGTATAAATCTTGTTTATTGTTGTAAACATTAAACATTATTGACCTAAACACACTTTGTGTGTGCACATCTTTCTCTAAGTGAGAATAATCTTCATTTTTCTTACTTTAATTCTACGCCATAACGAGTTTTGAATTGAGATTTCCTTGGTTTCTTTTTTACCTTGAGGACGCCGCTGTATCTTGGCGTGTGAGCTCAGTGAGATCAGCAGCAGCAGCAGCTCAGTGTGAGCGACGACCACGAAGACGAGCGGGAACCACATGTTTGTCTGAGCTCAGACTGACGACACTGACGCAGGACAAACTTCAGCGCTGCTCTTTTTATATTTGACGAGGACGTCGAAGGAAGAGCTGAGTATAACAGAGTCTACGTTCATGAGAAACGGCTCGATTTAATGAATTAGATGTGACTTTTGATTCATATTTTTGAGTAAAAACACAGGAAAAAGTCAATGTCATTAATCCTGATGGTGTTTAAAACTCAAAATGACCAGTAATAATAATAATGATAATAATAATAATAATAATAATAATAATAATAGATTTTATTTGTATTGCACGTTACATTTGAGCAACAAACCTCAAAGTGCTACAAAGTAAAAAACAAGGTAAAAAGACAATTTAAAATAAAAAATAAAATAAAATATATACACCCATACATATATATATATATATATTTATATATATATATATATAAATGAAATTAAAATTAGCTATATGCTTGACCAGTAAACTTCTAGTCTGGTCAAGTGAGAAATTAAGATGATATCTTATATAAGTGTTTGTTTTGATTTATAGATTAAAAAAAAAAATACACATTTATGATGCAAAAAAATTAACAAAACAAACTATACAACAAAAAATCTCAACATTAAATCAAAATAATATGAAGACAATAAATAATTAAATGTTAAATTTAAATTAAATGTTAAATGATAACAGGATTCTATGATTTATTTTTAACTCACATTGGTTTATCATTACTGTATTTACTTTTCATAGTTAGTATGTTTTATTATATATATTATATATATTATAAAATAAAATAAAATATTAATATTATTATAATAGTATTATTATGTTTAGTGTAGCTTTAAAAAATTATATTTTTAGAAATAAAAATAGTGACATTAAAACTTGATTTTCTTTTTATTGAGTACTATTTAAAAAATCTACATATATTATAACCTACTCAATTACTAGGTAAATTATTACTTATATTTAATTAATTGAAAAAAAAAATACCTCAATTATTAATTAATTAATTAATTTTTAGAAAAGCAAAATATAGATGTTTTTATAATTTGATCTAATAAGACAATAACTTCTTGAAAGAAAAACTATATGTTTTTCTCTTTTTAATGATTGCAAACAATTTTTTTTATTTTTTTATTTTTTATTTAGTGTCTTTAAAAATGATTTGTCTTTAAAAACTTAAAAAAAAAAAGATTGTGACGAATGACAAAATAAAGTAATTAAGCTTTGAAATTCAAATTGGAATTCAAATCCAGTATAATTTCATTTATTCATTTATTAATCTATGTACATAAAACATGTTTATTTCATAGTTTTTATATCTTCTTTGTATATATACTGTATATATGTATGTGTGTGTGTTTATATATATATACGTATATATATATATATATATATTATTAAGAGAAAGTTGAAGTCCGACAAATATTTTCCTCTTCTCGTTCTTGACAGAAAATATAAAAAATAAAACATTAAAGTTATAAAATATTAAAGAGTTATTTTTAATTTGTCACCGTCGACACCTGCAACTCATGGAGGCGACGCTCGACCACGGATTTCTCGTTTATCAGAGAAGCGATCGCAGATTAGCCACAAAAACTCCCGGGGTCTTTTATCTAAACAGGAAGTCTTAACCCTTCGCTTATTTCATTTTTGATCTCAGGAAACACGAAAGTGTTGAGCAATAATCAAGAATGACAGAGAACGAATGTGTGAAATTAGGTTTTAAAAAATCGCACGATCGACGCTTTAGAAAAGTTCTGCCGCTACGCAGACGACGCGCGGCTTTTCGTTCATGTTTCTTCATTTAAAAGTAAGTGAAAAAATAGTGGTTGCCTCGTAGAACAATGGAGAAAAAAAAGTCAACCAACTAAATCATATATAACTTCTTTATTTCATCATCATTTAATTGATGTTAGACCCCCCTGATTAACACTGGAGACCCCCTGAAAGCATCAAAGGCAAAATTTGAGGGGGGTCTAAACTAGGGCTGGACCATTAATTGAATTTTATTCATGATTTTGATTTTGGCTTCTCACGATCATAAAAACATTATAATCGAAGAAAAACAATTAACGGTGGTGACGTGCGTGAAAAAAAAAGTGATGGAAAAAAAGATTTTTTTTTAATAAATAAAAACTTTTTCATATTTTTTTGGAAACTCGAGATCTCGACTTTGAAACTCGAAATTTCAAAAAATGACAAAATTAAGTAATTAAGCTTTGAAATTCAAATTGGAATTGAAATCCAGTATAATTTCATTTATTCATTTATTAATCTATGTACATAAAACATGTTTATTTCATAGTTTTTATGTCTTCTTTGTAAAGTATATATATATAAATATACTGTATATATGTGTGTACACACGTATATATACATAAAATTATATAAATTTAAAAAATTTATATAACAGTAATTTCTGGCTGTTCTTTTAAATTATATTTAAAGTGGAGTTTTGGTGGTTTAATAAATACTCAAGTGTTTGAGTAGTTATTAAACCCTTCGTTGTATAGTTTTACACTTATTTACTTATTTGCTTATTTAGAATCTGTATTTTTTGGCCATTTTGGTTCATTTAAATAGAATAAAATTAGAAAAACCTAAGACATAAATTGTTTTATACAGCAATACAAACACAACTTATTTAAGTTACAGTGGGTTAAAAGGAAATATTAATATATTAGAACGATTTTAATATTCATATAAATATTGTATTTCCTTTGGTTTGGTGATTTATTAAAGTAATCCGTGCTTTTATTTTATAAAGAATCGATGACTGCAGTAAACGGAACAGGCGCCGATCGCAGCTGATAATAAAATGATGCTTTTAACTTTTAACCCAGAGAGATAAGAGCTCATCACACCAGGTCTTTACCACCAATGTTCTAACTTTAAGATGCAGCACAAGAGGCGTTTTTTAATGTTTGTATAAATTAAAATAGATTTTTATTCACCAGATTTTTATTTTCATTCAAAAAAAAAAAAACATATTACTTTATTGGAGATAATATATAAACAATAAAGCAAATGTTTAATGAAATAAACTGAACTTAAACAAATACAATTAACTTTATTTAATTTACCAAACAACAGTTTTTTACAAATTTAAATTAATATAATATTTATTAACAATTAATTTTTAATATATATGTATGTATAATTATTTAATTTAACACATCATTAATTATAAATGTATACTTACTACAATATTTATATTTATTTATTAAAAAAAATCTAATATTAATATTATTTTTAAGTATCTTTATTTTTGCCTTCATAGGACAAAAACATGTCCAACACAACATTGTGACTTTTAAATTAAACCCTTACCTCTAAATTAAATTAAATTAAATTAAATTAAATTAAATTAAATTAAATTAAATTAAATTAAATTAAATTAAATTAAATTAAATTAAATTCAGTTAAATTAAATTAAATTAAATTAAATTAAATTAAATTTATCAACATTCTAAAAAACAAAACTCTGTCCTTTGAAGCATTAAGAACTGTAAATCTGTAAAATTTAATTAAATTTAATTAAATTTATTTAAATTTAATTTAATTTAATTTAATTTAATTTAATTTAATTTAATTTAATTTAATTTAATTTAATTTAATTTAAAAGTCACAATGTTGTGTTGGACATGTTTTTGTCCTATGAAGGCAAAAATAAAGATACTTAAAAATAATATTAATATTAGATTTTTAAATGAATAAATATAAATATTGTAGTAAGTATACATTTTTAATTAACCATGTGTTAAATTAAATAATTATACATACATATACATTGATAATTAATTGTTTATTAATATTAAATATAGGACGCTTTACTGTTAATATCAACAGTAATATTAACGTTAAAATTAGCATTAATATTAATACTTATATAATTAATATTGTTATTAAAAAATAATATTTTAAAATAAAACATCATCTTTTAGTGTTCCAGCTCTGTAGTTTCACCAAAACAAGGATTGAAGGTCAAATCGTTTTATTCAAAATCATCAAAGTCGGATGAAAATCTACTTCAACTACTAATAAAAATTATATCAATAATAACAATAATGATATAACTGAAGTGGATGAAACTACAACAACACGTCTAACAATAATTGTGTGTACAGTAGTTGTATTACTGACACATTCACAAAAACATTTGCAAAAGCATCTTTTCACCACTAGGTGGCAGTAGGAGACTGCATCTTTAAGCTTCAGTGTAACTGTCACAAATGTCACTATTTGTTATGAATATGGAAGATTTCAGGTGATATTTAGACATATATTTGTTATTATTAGTATATACATAATAATAATATAATATGATAATATATAATATAGTTATTCACTTGTTCATCTGTTACAGGACAGGAAAAAACGATCCGGCCTTAAATTCAACTGTGACCAAATCAGCTTATATATAAATAGGTCGCGCTCTTAAAGTCAAACAGTGAACAGTTTGTTTACAGCAGAGAAAAAACATGGTTTGCTGGTTTCCTCTTTTGCAGCTGCAGCTTCAAGATGGTACAGATAAGGAGTGCGTGCGTGTGTGTGTGTGTGTGTGTGTGTGTGTGTGTGTGTGTGTGTGTGTGTGTGTGTGGTCAGGTCAAAAAAAAACCCAGTTTAATAACCAGAGTTTAAAAATCAAAAGTTAAAAAAAGGACTTTGTGTTTTTGACAAATCCCAGAATTCTTAATATTGGAATACAATTCAAAATATATATTTATTACATAATATTTGTAGTAAATGATATTTCACCGAATTTCAAAATAAAAGTGTTGCAACTGTGTTGACATGGAAATATAGTTTACAATAAAAATGTATGTGTGATGCAAAATGTATCTATTAATAAATATGTATTATTAAATTAAATGATTACTATAAATATAGAGAATTAACTCCATTATAATGACTTTAAGTGGCTGACCTCATGTAAGGGTCTGTTGATCCACCTCCATCAGTCACTTCACACGTTATTTAAAAATGGTCAAAAATGGTCAAAAAACGTCATATGTCGTCCAAATGTCATCAAATAATGGTCAAAAACATCATAGTATAGTATCTCGTCAAAAAATGGTCAAAAACGTCATAGTATAGTATGTCGTCCCAGAATTGTCAAAAACGTCATATGTCGTCCAAATGTCATCAAAAAATGGTCAAAAACGTCATAGTGTAGTATCTCGTCCAAAAATGTTCAAAAACGTCATAGCATAGTATGTCGTCCAAAAATTGTAAAAAACGTCATAGTATAGTATGTCGTCCAAAAATTGTAAAAAACGTCATAGTATGGTATGTCGTCCAAAAATGGTCAATGGACTTTGGTGGTTGAAACGCTTTGTTCAGATTTACCTGTGTGACACAAACTCACCAAACGAGGCAGCTGTAGACTAACAGCTCCTGTGTCTGCGGGAGCTAAAAAATGTTGATTTTCTCTATGGGCTTTGGTGCAGGAGAACAGGGAGTTTACAAACGTCAGTTTCCTGTACAAAAAAAAAGGCTAAAAAGCCACAATCCGTTCACATATCAGAGCAAAAACATTTCATAAAGCAGCCGATTGAGTCATATCGACGTAAACCAGGTGGTTTCTGGCATCAGTATCCGTGTGATTATCTGTGTGTACGCGCTGCCGTTTCCTGCCGCCGTGAGTTCACGCCCCCACGCCGAGAACTGCGACTCTTTGAACCGCAGAGATGTTACAAATAGATTCATGAAACCACAGGTTTGCAGGCGAAAAGAATCATAACACGGCTGGAAGAGCGCCAGAATGTTCATCAGACCCAGACTCGTGATTTCCTGTTGTACGTCTTCCGTTTCTCTGCTGCCGGTGTGAAAATAATAAGGTAGCTGTTGCCAGACAGTGAATAAAGTCAGTGTGTGTGTGTGTGTCGAGGGAAAATAAAAAAAAACCCTCATTAGTTTTCAAACCTAAACAAAAGATATTAGAGACCTCCTTAATGTGACACTGATATCCAACTATATCCCTGCATTAATCATCTCCGGTCGACCGCGCTGAGATCTAAATAAGCTCCTTCCAAAATAACACGTTTGTCATTGCCATTACATGACATAATTGGAATACTCATACTATAGTATGTCGTCCAAAAATGGTCAAAAATGGTTAAAAACGTCATAGTATGGCATGTTGTCCAAAAATGGTAAAAAATGGTCTAAAACATCATAGTATAGTATATCGTCCAAAAATGGTAAAAAATGGTCTAAAACGTCATAGTATGGCATGTCGTCCAAAAATGGTAAAAATAATTCTAAAACATCATAGTATAGTATGTCGTCCAAGAATTGTCAAAAATTGTCAAAAACGTCATGTTGTCCAAATGTCATCAAATAATGGTCAAAAAAGTCATAGTATAGTATGTCGTCAAAAACGTCATAGTATAGTATGTCGTCAAAAACGTCATAGTATAGTATGTCATCAAAAAATGGTCAAAAACGTCATAGTATAGTATGTCATCAAAAAATGGTCAAAAACGTCATAGTATGGTATATCGTCCAAGAATTGTCAAAAATTGTCAATAACGTCATATGTCGTCCAAATGTCATCAAATAATGGTCAAAAGCTTCATAGTATAGTATGTCATCAAAAAATGGTCAAAAACGTCATAGTATAGTATGTCGTCAAAAGCTTCATAGTATAGTATGTCATCAAAAAATGGTCAAAAACGTCATAGTAAAGTATGTCGTAAAAAAACGTCATAGTATAGTATGTCATCAAAAAATGGTCAAAAACGTCATAGTATAGTATGTCATCAAAAAATGGTCAAAAACGTCATAGTATAGTATGTCGTCCAAAAATGGTCAAAAATTGTAAAAAACTTCATAGTATAGTTATGTCGTCCAAGAATTGTCAAAAATTGTCAAAAACGTCATATGTCGTCCAAATGTCATCAAAAAATGGTCAAAAACGTCATAGTATAGTATGTCGTCAAAAAATGGTCAAAAATGGTCAAAAACGTCATACTATAGTATGTCTAATATAAATTATATAAAAATAATAAGGTAGCAGTAGCCAGACAGTGAATAAATTCAGTGTGTGTGTGTGTGTGTGTGTGTGTCGAGGGAAAAGAAAAAACCCTCATTAGTTTTCAAACCTAAACAAAAGATATTAGAGACCTCCTTAATGTGACACTGATATCCAACTATATCGCTGCATTAATCATCTCCGCTCGACCGCGCTGAGATCTAAATAAGCTCCTTCCAAAATAACACGTTTGTCATTGCCATTACATGACATAATTGGAATAATGCTAATTATGCTGCGGTTGCCGGAGCAGACGCCGGGGGACGGCGAGTAAACGAGGTGATCGAATGATCGTTAATCTTTGACTTGACAAATTGTTGTTTTTTTAAAAGATCATTAATAATCCGTGCACCTCGTCACGTTAGCGGCTAACAAAGGCCACCCGTAGCCGCCGGGGGGGGGGCGAAACGTTTCCTGTAATTTGCAGAGCAAATCACACTTTGCCGGCTGCACGACGGTTCATCGGTGTGATTGTTGCTCTGCGGCTTGTTCTCGCGGATTTCGTTTCCGTCGTCTCTGCTGTCGCTGGCCGGGCTCGCCCTCCAACTGCTTGCTTTGCATTTGTAAAGTGCATTTTCCAATTGTGTTCATGACAGAAAATACAAGATGATTTTAACGTCGTCTTTCTAGTAAATACAAACAATATCCTCCCTGTTAGTTAAAAAGGACTAAAATGTATTTGAGAAATTCCAGAATTTGAACAACCTGATTTGTTTCTTCTGGCCTCGTCAATAAATAGCTCAGTGTCATCTGCGTAACAAGAGAACCGTACGTTGATTTTACTGTATTTCTTTCTGTCTGTAACTAATTGTTGTTTGTTATTTTGTCTGTTTGTCTGAGACAGGTCTCTCTTGAGACTGAGAACTTGTGTTTCAATGAGACTTCCTGTATAAATAAAGGTGAAATTACAAAGAAAAATTGCCAAAAATAAAGCTTGTATAGGGTGAAGTGTATCGGTCCAAGCATTGTACCTTGTGGAACTCCATATTTAACTTCTGGGAAGTAGCGTTAGTGCAGTAACTCATTTAAAATGTGCCAGTTTTTTGTGTTTTTTGAACTATAACCTCACTTTTATTTGTATAAAAATTTTAAAAGGACTAAACTGTATTTGAGAAATTCCAGAATTTAAAACCTGATTTGTTTCTTCTGGCCTCGTCAATAAATAGCTAAGTGTCATCTGCGTAACAAGCGAACCGTACGTTGATTTTATTGTATTTCTGTCCGTCCGTATCTGATTATTTATTTTGTTTTATACTTCCTGTATAAATAAAGGTCAAATTAAAGAGAAATATTGCCAAAAATAAAGCTTGCATAGGGTGAAGTGTATCGGTCCAAGCATTGAACCCTGTGGAACTCCATATTTAACTTCTAGGAAGTAGCGTTAGTGCAGTAACTCATTTAAAAAGTGCCAGTTTTTTGTGTATTTTGAACTATAACCTCACTTTTATTTGTCTAAAAATTTAAAAAGGACTAAACCGTATTTGAGAAATTCCAGAATTTTAACAACCTGATTTGTTTCTTCTGGCCTCGTCAATAAATAGCTCAGTGTCATCTGCGTAACAAGCGAACCGTACGTTGATTTTATTGTATTTCTGTCTGTCTGTATCTGATTATTTATTTTGTTTTATACTTCCTGTATAAATAAAGGTCAAATTAAAGAGAAATATTGCCAAAAATAAAGCTTGCATAGGGTGAAGTGTATCGGTCCAAGCATTGAACCCTGTGGAACTCCATATTTAACTTCTAGGAAGTAGCCTTAGTGCAGTAACTCATTTAAAATGTGCCAGTTTTTTGTGTTTTTTGAACTATAACCTCACTTTTATTTGTATAGCAATTTAAAAAGGACTAAAATGTGTTTGAGAAATTCCAGAACTTTAACAACCTGATTTGTTTCTTCTGGCCTCGTCAATAAATAGCTCAGTGTCATCTGCGTAACAAGCGAACCGTACGTTGATTTTACTATATTTCTTTCTGTCTGTATCTGATTATTTTGTTTGTTTTATACTTCTTGTATAAATAAAGGTGAAATTACAAAGAAATATTGCTAAAAATAAAGCTTGCATAGGGTGAAGTGTATCGGTCCAAGCATTGAACCCTGTGGAACTCCATATTTAACTTCTGGGAAGTAGCTTAAGTGCAGGAATTCATTCAAAATGTGCCTGTTTTATGTGTATTTTTGATTTTGTGGGTTGACAGCTGTGTTTTAGCGATACATCGGCCACATTTCAAACAATATCTCTTGTATTTCTTATCTAATAGATATTTGATTAACAAACTGACGTCAAAATAATCTATCTCGTAAATAGGACTCAAACCAGCCAAGTAGGATTTTAATTTACTTTATAAGAGTATAGAGACTAATCTACTGGCTTTTCTAGCATTTTAGAAATAAAGGGAAGATTAGATACGTTTTTTTTTGGTCTGTAATTTTCGATGAAACATCTGTGTCAAGGGTGGAGGTTTTCTTTTAATAACAGCAACCTTTAAATCTTGGCGTACACAACCTCTGAATGAAGGATGGATTGATCAGATTTAATGTAGAGCTGGAAAAATATCCTTAGACGGACAAGATGTGGGAAAACGTGTGGCGAGAACATCAACTTCTTTAATTTGACGCCTCTTATATGTGCGACAGACTAAAGTCCATGAGTTTCATCTGGAGAAGCAGCTGAGGACGAGAAGAAGAAGAAGTCACTGAGATGTGTTTTCCCCTCTTTACCAGAGTGTTTCATCCATGCGCGGCGTTTGAAGTGGGTTTTGATGTCGGCTTCATCTATAATGGATCGGGTGACTTTTTCCTCGTGACAGCTCCTCGTGCACCTCTTAAAGGCGAAGTCCCGATCGCTTCAAGCGTTTGCCGTAAACGGTACGGACAGAAACTCGGAAAGCGCTCACTCCGTCCGCCAGCGTTCCCACTGGTCCTTGAAATCCTTGAAGGTTTGTGTAAACAGACCTGGGTCATTGAAAGTGCTTGGCTTTTGTGTAAGAACAGAAGTGAAGTTGATGTTGCTCGACGTACGTAGACTACGTAGACGTGCGATTCTGTGCACGACAATGAGCGAGTAAAGTTAAGAAAGAGAGAAAACGACGTGACGTCTGGGAAATGAAACGTCCAACAATTCTGTCTCACCAAAGACGAAAGACACAAAGACCGACTTTGACCCTGAGGACAATCACTTGTCCGGATGCAGAGCAATAAAAGTGGACTTGGCTCATCATGGACCAAGACGTTCTTATAAATGTGTCGGCACATTCAGTCCTTGAACTTGATGCAATTGGTCCTTGAAAAGTCCTTGAATTTGATGTCAACCAAGGCTCCTTGCACTGGGAATCAGCTTGCGACTCATGGCTTCTACTGGGGACACAAATGCTGCATTCCATTTGCAGTTGGAAGTCAAAATTTCCAAGGTCCGTTCAGAAGGGTTTTTATCTCGAAAAACCCTAACGTAAGCCGACTTTAAGACGTATAACCACTGCTTCTTTGACTGTTAATATCACTTCTGACGTATTTTCTTTCACTTTTTACCCGTTTGCACTTGTGCCGTCAGTTAAACGCGTTAACGTGAACCCATTTTAACGGCGTTTTAACGCTCTTTTCGGCCGAGCAAACTTTGTCGGTTTTTTTTTACGTGCAGTTGCAGCAACTAGTAGGTAAAGAGTAAACGTTCCGTTTTGAGCGGACGGCGGGGCGATGCGCGCTCCTCCACTAGCTCCTTCAGCTCGAGGTTAGCTCGTCACGGCAGCGACACGTCATTAAACCACGGGACTTCGTCTGCGTTGAAGAACGTCTCTTTATTCGCAGAACTGTGAGGCTGATTCACAGACTCTGTTATTATTGTTGTGCGGCTCTATCACAATGAGAGGAATAACTCAAAATGCACAGTTTCTGACTTCTCGGCTGAACTCGGCAGCGACTTAATTCCCAGTTCTAGCTTCTTTGTTTTCTACCAAACTGCATCAAAAGAAAAGATGATGTTTACTTCACAGCACACAGGAGTTGCTGATCCACCGCTGCCTCCGTCAGTAACTTCAAACGCGTCGCGTTGTGACTCCGACGTTTTTCAAATCCCGTGTTAGGATTCACCAACGTGACACAGGCAGTTCCTGAATGAGACAGCCGTAGACGTCCGTGTCCCTGTTAGCGGAAACAATTTGTGTGATTTTTCTCCGCGGAGTTTGGCGTGGGAGGATGATTATTTTTTTTTACGCTTTGCAAACTTCCGTCTCCGCTCAGAAGAGTCTGTCTCGTGGTGAGATGTGATTAAAATCTCTCTGTCCTCGTGTCCCAGCTGCCATGTTTAAGTGCAAGCGTCCGTGTCTCAAGCTGCTTCCCCCGAGCGCAGTGACAGCGTGTCAGGAAAAAAAAACACAACAACACAAACTACCACTGTAAGAGACACGGGCATGTGAACAGAAGCCAGGTAGCGTTATGAATGGTAAGATATGTCAAATATGTCTTTTTTTTTAATAAAGTAACTCCAAGAAATGGGTCAAAAAAATCACAAATTACAAAATAATAAGGTCTTTATAAAATGCTTTCATTTTTTTATTTTTTTTTATTGCTGAGCATGTTAACTCATGCTGTTTGTATCGCCCTGAACACGGATCCGTGGAAAATATTTGCAAAGCTCTTAAGGAATAATTTTGATGAATTTTTGAATTTCAGGAAATGATCTATTTCCCATGATGCACTTTGACAGTGAGATGAGTTTCTTCAAAAAAACAAAAAGTATCTCGGAATTACTTGAAATTTACCATCATAATAGTCGGCATCGCCCTGAACAAGGATCCGTTGAAATTATTTGAAAACCTATAAAGGAATAATTTTAATGAATTTTTGAAATTTAGGAAATGACCCATTTGCCCTGATGCACTTTGACAGTGAGCTGAGTTTCTTCTCGGAAAAAAAAAGTATCTCAGAATGACTTGAAATTTACCATCATAATAGTCGGCATCGCCCTGAACAAGGATCCGTTGAAATTATTTGAAAACCTATCAAGGAATAATTTTAATGAATTTTTGAAATTTAGGAAATGACCCATCTGCCCTGATGCACTTTGACAGTGAGCTGAGTTTCTTCTCGGAAAAAAAAAGTATCTCAGAATGACTTGAAATTTACCATCATAATAGTCGGCATCGCCCTGAACAAGGATCTGTTGAAAATATTTGCATATCTCTTAAGGAATAATTTTGATGAATTTTTGAAATTCCCAAAATGATCTATTTCCCTTGATGCACTTTGACAGTGAGCTGACTTTCTTCAAAAAAAACAAAAAGTATCTCGGAATGACTTGACATTTACCATCATAATATTCGGCATCGCCCTGAACAAAGATCCATTGAATTAGACAGATTAGACCAGAATTTGGTGTGTGTAAATGCAGGATAAGACTCCGTCCCATCAGACTCAAATCCTCCCAGATCTGATCCAGATCACGGATTTGGCAAATTTAATGTAACATAGTTATTTAACATAACATTTGGAGCCAAAACTTGGACATTATTGCTTTACCTTGTTATTAAGTGACTATTTTTGTCCTTTTGTCCGTTCATCTGTGTTTTAGCTGCAGTTGCCGTGGTAACCTCTGTGTTGGTAACGCACTGATGCAGAGCAGTCATTGTGTCTCTCTGTTGTTTGCTGAGGAATAATTACAACCCAAAAACACCAACTGGCAGCTTCACACTTTCTTCTTCTTATTCTCCAAGGGACATTTTTGTTTTTGACTCCCTGAAATAACACATTTTAACTGGATATTCGGAGGAGTTTGAGACCTCCGGTGTTAAGGGACCTCATGTTTTCTCACCAGTAGATGGCACTAATTATTACATGCTGGACCTTTAGGGTTCAGGGAAAATATGGAGCATTTAAACTTCTCTCGCTATCTCATCATCTTCACAACATTTAATTGAGTTCAGTTAAACGTCCCAAATCAAATCACATTTGCACACACACACACACAAACACCTGGAGGGAAAAATAAAAAATAAAAACTGTAATCCTGATCACTCCGTCAATAACAATCAAGAAAACAACAAGATCATGAGGAAACACAGTTTTACCCGCAGGCTCTGACACTGTTCTCTGTTCTCTGTTCCCCGGGAAACACTGTTGATATTTTTCCTGCACGAAAACAAACACAAACACAAAAAAGGCTTTTTCATTGTCAGAAATAACACTCACCCTCAACTCAGCGGGGAGTCATAAAAGTGAAAACTGTGTCAATTCAGCGTCTTCCACCCGCAGCTTTGTCACGTACGCCCTGTTGTTTTTCTGTGGACTTTATTTTTCTACATCTAAACACAAATGTGTGCGAGCCACAGTCGGCTGACACAAGGCCTTGAATGTGGGTCATGAGCTGGGGTCGTCCCCGTCTATGGTGGTAGTTTTGGTTCCAAACTGGCAGACAAAAAATCCAATAAACAAATGGCAAACCTGATACATTTGGGACTTTTCACCTCCATTCAGTCTTCACCTTGGATGTCTGAACTGTCATAAGAATTGCCCAAGACCACAGGAATCTTTTAATCCACAAGATGGCAAAGTTCAGTTCTTTTCAAAAAAGTATTTATTTATTTTTCCAATAAAATTATTCTTTTCTTTACATACTATAGTATGACTTTATGATTATTATTTTGTTTACTTTTTTGACAAATGGTATAATATGTCGTTTTTGTCAGATTTGGACCAAAAAACGATTTTCTTCTTTTGGACAAAATAGTGTAGTCTGACATTAAGGTCGACACCATTGTATAGTATGACGTTTTGGTCAAAGTTTGGGCAGAAAAATCAATCTAAAAAAAAGTACAAATTTTGGACGACATAGTATAGTATGTCGTTTTTGTCAAATTTTGGACCAACATTTTTTATTAAAATGGTCAGATTTTGGACGAAATAGTGTAGAATGACATTGAGGTCGACGACATAGTATAGTATGACGTTTTGTCAGATTTTGGGAAAAAAAAAAAAATGCTGGTTTTGGACGACATAGTATGACATTGAGGTCGACGACATAGTATAGTATGTCGTTTTTGTCAAATTTTGGACCCAATTTTTTTAATAAAAAAATGGTCAGATTTTGGACGAAATCGTGTAGTATGACATTGAGGTCGACGACATAGTATAGTATGACGTTTTGGTCACATTTTGGACCAAAATTCTTTTTTTTTAAAAATGGTCAGATCTTGGACGAAATAGTGTAGTATGACATTGAGGTGGACGGCATAGTATAGTATGATGTTCTGTCACATTTTGGGCCAAATATTATTATTTTTTTTAAATTCAGATTTTGGACGACAAATTATAGTATGACGTTTTTGTCAAATTTTGGACCAAAACTTTTTTTTTCAAAAAAATGGTCAGATTTTGGACGAAATAGTGCAGTATGACATTGAGGTCGACAACATAGTATAGTATGACGTTTTGTCACATTTTGGGCTGAGAAAAGAATTTCAAAATAATTTACCAATTTTGGACAACATAGTATAGTATGATGTTTTTGTCAAATTTTGGACCAAAATCTTGTTTTCCAAATAATGGTCAGATTTTGGACTAAAAAGTGTAGTATGACATTGAGGTCGACGACATAGTATAGTATGACGTTTTGTCACATTTTGGGCTAAAAAAAAGGATTTCAAAATAATTTAGCAATTTTGGACAACATAGCATAGTATGACGTTTTGTGACATTTTGGGATTAAAAAAAAGATATTTCAAAATAATTTACCAATTTTGGACAACATAGTATAGTATGTCGTTGTTGTCAGATTTTGGACCAAAATCTTTTTTTCAAAAAAATGGTCAGATTTTGGACGAAATAGTGTAGTATGACATTGAGGTCGACGACATACTATAGTATGACATTTTGTAACATTTTGGGATAGAAAAAAAAATTTAAAAAAATGTCCGACTTTGGAGGACATAGTATAGTATGACGTTTTTGTCAAATTTTGGACCAAAACTTTTTTTTGCAAAAAAATTGTCAGATTTTGGACAAAATAGTGTAGTATGACATTGAGGTTGACAACATAGTATAGGATGACGTTTTGTCACATTTTGGGCTGAAAAAAGAATTTCAAAATAATTTACCAATTTTGGACGACATAGTATAGTATGACTTTTTTGTCAAATTCTGGACCAAATTTTTTTTTCAAAAAAATGGTCAGATTATGGATGAAATAGTGTAGTATGACATTGAGGTCGACGACATAGTATAGTATGACGTTTTTGTCAAATTTTGAACCAAAATTGTTTTTTCAAAAAAATTGTCAGATTTTGAACGAAATAGTGTAGTATGACATTGAGGTCGATGACATAGTATAGTATGACATTTTGTCACATTTTGGGATGAACATTTTTTTTTCCCATTTTGGACGACATAGTATAGTATGACGTTTTTGTCAAATTCTGGACCAAAATCTTTTTTTTCGAAAAAATGGTCAGATTATGGATGAAATAGTGTAGTATGACATTGAGGTCGACGACATATTATAGTATGACGTTTTGTCACATTTTGGGCTGAAAAAAGAATTTCACAATAATTTACCAATTTTGGACGACATAGTATAGTATGACGTTTTTGTCAAATTTTGGACCAAAATCTTTTTTTCAAAAAAATTGTCAGATTATGGACGAAATAGTGTAGTATGACATTGAGGTCGACGACATAGTATAGTATGACGTTTTGTCACATTTTGGGCTAAAAAAGAATTTCAAAATAATTTACCAATTTTGGACGACATAGTATAGTATGACGTTTTTGTCAAATTTTGAACCAAAATTGTTTTTTCAAAAAAATGGTCAGATTATGGACGAAATAGTGTAGTATGACATTGCGGTCGATGACATAGTATAGTATGACATTTTGTCACATTTTGGGATGAAAAATTTTTTTTCCCGTTTTGGACGACATAGTATAGTATGACGTTTTTGTCAAATTCTGGACCAAAATATTTTTTTTCGAAAAAATGGTCAGATTATGGACGAAATAGTGTAGTATGACATTGCGGTCGATGACATTTTGTCACATTTTGGGATGAAAGAAAAAATCAAAAAAAATTCTGATTTTGGACGACATAGTATAATATGTCGTTTTTGTCAAATTTTGGACCAAAATATTTTTTTCAAAAAAGGGTCAGATTTTGGACGAAATAGTGTAGTATGACATTGCAGTCGATGACATAGTATAGTATGACATTTTGTCACATTTTGGGATGAAAGAAAAAATCAAAAAAAATTCTGATTTTGGACCAAATTTTTTTTCTCCAAAAATGGTCACATTTTGGAGATATAGTATAGTATGACGTACTACATAGTATAGTGTGACGTTTTTGTCAAGTTTTGGACCAAAAAAACGTTTTTCAAAAAAATTGTCAGAATCAAAAACGACATAGTATAGTATGTCGTTTTTGTCCAATTTTGGACCAAATTTTTTTTCTCCCAAAATGGTCACATTTTGGAGACAAGGTATAGTATGACGTACTGCATAGTATAGTGTGAGGTTTTTGTCAAGTTTTGGACCAAAAAAACGTTTTTTTTTAAAATTGTCAGAATCAAAAACGACATAGTATAGTATGTCGTTTTTGTCCAATTTTGGACCAAATTTTTTTTCTCCAGAAATGGTCACATTTTGGAGATATAGTATAGTATGACGTACTACATAGTATAGTGTGACGTTTTTGTCAAGTTTTGGACCAAAAAAACGTTTTTTTTTTAAATTGTCAGAATCAAAAACGACATAGTATAGTATGTCGTTTTTGTCCAATTTTGGACCAAATTTTTTTTCTCCAGAAATGGTCACATTTTGGAGATATAGTATAGTATGACGTACTACATAGTATAGTGTGACGTTTTTGTCAAGTTTTGGACCAAAAAAACGTTTTTCAAAAAAATTGTCAGAATCAAAAACGACATAGTATAGTATGTCGTTTTTGTCCAATTTTGGACCAAATTTTTTTTCTCCAAAAATTTTCACATTTTGGAGATATAGTATAGTATGACGTACTACATAGTATAGTGTGACGTTTTTGTCAAGTTTTGGACCAAAAAAACGTTTTTTTTAAAAATTGTCAGAATCAAAAACGACATAGTATAGTATGTCGTTATTGTCCAATTTTGGACCAAATTTTTTTTCTCCAGAAATGGTCACATTTTGGAGATATAGTATAGTATGACGTACTACATAGTATAGTGTGACGTTTTTGTCAAGTTTTGGACCAAAAAAACGTTTTTCAAAAAAATTGTCAGAATCAAAAACGACATAGTATAGTATGTCGTTTTTGTCCAATTTTGGACCAAATTTTTTTTCTCCCAAAATGGTCACATTTTGGAGATATAGTATAGTATGACGTACTACATAGTATAGTGTGACGTTTTTGTCAAGTTTTGGACCAAAAAAACGTTTTTCAAAAGAATTGTCAGAATCAAAAACGACATAGTATAGTATGTCGTTTTTGTCCAATTTTGGACCAAATTTTTTTTCTCCAGAAATGGTCACATTTTGGAGATATAGTATAGTATGACGTACTACATAGTATAGTGTGACGTTTTTGTCAAGTTTTGGACCAAAAAAACGTTTTTCAAAAAAATTGTCAGAATCAAAAACGACATAGTATAGTATGTCGTTTTTGTCCAATTTTGGACCAAATTTTTTTTCTCCAAAAATTTTCACATTTTGGAGATATAGTATAGTATGACGTACTACATAGTATAGTGTGACGTTTTTGTCAAGTTTTGGACCAAAAAAACGTTTTTTTTAAAAATTGTCAGAATCAAAAACGACATAGTATAGTATGTCGTTATTGTCCAATTTTGGACCAAATTTTTTTTCTCCAGAAATGGTCACATTTTGGAGATATAGTATAGTATGACGTACTACATAGTATAGTGTGACGTTTTTGTCAAGTTTTGGACCAAAAAAACGTTTTTCAAAAAAATTGTCAGAATCAAAAACGACATAGTATAGTATGTCGTTTTTGTCCAATTTTGGACCAAATTTTTTTTCTCCCAAAATGGTCACATTTTGGAGATATAGTATAGTATGACGTACTACATAGTATAGTGTGACGTTTTTGTCAAGTTTTGGACCAAAAAAACGTTTTTCAAAAGAATTGTCAGAATCAAAAACGACATAGTACAGTATGTCGTTTTTGTCCAATTTTGGACCAAATTTTTTTTCTCCAGAAATGGTCACATTTTGGAGATATAGTATAGTATGACGTACTACATAGTATAGTGTGACGTTTTTGTCAAGTTTTGGACCAAAAAAACGTTTTTCAAAAAAATTGTCAGAATCAAAAACGACATAGTATAGTATGTCGTTTTTGTCCAATTTTGGACCAAATTTTTTTTTCTCCAGAAATGGTCACATTTTGGAGATATAGTATAGTATGACGTACTACATAGTATAGTGTGACGTTTTTGTCAAGTTTTGGACCAAAAAAACGTTTTTCAAAAAAATTGTCAGAATCAAAAACGACATAGTACAGTATGTCGTTTTTGTCCAATTTTGGACCAAATTTTTTTTCTCCAGAAATGGTCACATTTTGGAGATATAGTATAGTATGACGTACTACATAGTATAGTGTGACGTTTTTGTCAAGTTTTGGACCAAAAAAACGTTTTTCAAAAAAATTGTCAGAATCAAAAACGACATAGTATAGTATGTCGTTTTTGTCCAATTTTGGACCAAATTTTTTATCTCCAGAAATGGTCACATTTTGGAGATATAGTATAGTATGACGTACTACATAGTATAGTGTGACGTTTTTGTCAAGTTTTGGACCAAAAAAACGTTTTTCAAAAAAATTGTCAGAATCAAAAACGACATAGTATAGTATGTCGTTTTTGTCCAATTTTGGACCAAAATTTCTTTCTCCAAAAATGGTCACATTTTGGAGATATAGTATAGTATGACGTACTACATAGTATAGTGTGACGTTTTTGTCAAGTTTTGGACCAAAAAAACGTTTTTCAAAAAAATTGTCAGAATCAAAAACGACATAGTATAGTATGTCGTTTTTGTCCAATTTTGGACCAAATTTTTTTTCTCCAGAAATGGTCACATTTTGGAGATATAGTATAGTATGACGTACTACATAGTATAGTGTGACGTTTTTGTCAAGTTTTGGACCAAAAAAACGTTTTTCAAAAAAATTGTCAGAATCAAAAACGACATAGTATAGTATGTCGTTTTTGTCCAATTTTGGACCAAATTTTTTTTCTCCCAAAATGGTCACATTTTGGAGATATAGTATAGTATGACGTACTACATAGTATAGTGTGACGTTTTTGTCAAGTTTTGGACCAAAAAAACGTTTTTCAAAAGAATTGTCAGAATCAAAAACGACATAGTATAGTATGTCGTTTTTGTCCAATTTTGGACCAAATTTTTTTTCTCCAGAAATGGTCACATTTTGGAGATATAGTATAGTATGACGTACTACATAGTATAGTGTGACGTTTTTGTCAAGTTTTGGACCAAAAAAACGTTTTTCAAAAAAATTGTCAGAATCAAAAACGACATAGTATAGTATGTCGTTTTTGTCCAATTTTGGACCAAATTTTTTTTTCTCCAGAAATGGTCACATTTTGGAGATATAGTATAGTATGACGTACTACATAGTATAGTGTGACGTTTTTGTCAAGTTTTGGACCAAAAAAACGTTTTTCAAAAAAATTGTCAGAATCAAAAACGACATAGTACAGTATGTCGTTTTTGTCCAATTTTGGACCAAATTTTTTTTCTCCAGAAATGGTCACATTTTGGAGATATAGTATAGTATGACGTACTACATAGTATAGTGTGACGTTTTTGTCAAGTTTTGGACCAAAAAAACGTTTTTCAAAAAAATTGTCAGAATCAAAAACGACATAGTATAGTATGTCGTTTTTGTCCAATTTTGGACCAAATTTTTTATCTCCAGAAATGGTCACATTTTGGAGATATAGTATAGTATGACGTACTACATAGTATAGTGTGACGTTTTTGTCAAGTTTTGGACCAAAAAAACGTTTTTCAAAAAAATTGTCAGAATCAAAAACGACATAGTATAGTATGTCGTTTTTGTCCGATTTTGGACCAAATTTTTTTTCCCCAGAAATGGTCACATTTTGGAGATATAGTATAGTATGACGTACTACATAGTATAGTGTGACGTTTTTGTCAAGTTTTGGACCAAAAAAACGTTTTTCAAAAAAATTGTCAGAATCAAAAACGACATAGTATAGTATGTCGTTTTTGTCCAATTTTGGACCAAAATTTCTTTCTCCAAAAATGGTCACATTTTGGAGATATAGTATAGTATGACGTACTACATAGTATAGTGTGACGTTTTTGTCAAGTTTTGGACCAAAAAAACGTTTTTCAAAAAAATTGTCAGAATCAAAAACGACATAGTATAGTATGTCGTTTTTGTCCAATTTTGGACCAAATTGTTTTTTCTCCAGAAATGGTCACATTTTGGAGATATAGTATAGTATGACGTACTACATAGTATAGTGTGACGTTTTTGTCAAGTTTTGGACCAAAAAAACGTTTTTCAAAAAAATTGTCAGAATCAAAAACGACATAGTATAGTATGTCGTTTTTGTCCAATTTTGGACCAAATTTTTTTTCTCCAAAAATGGTCACATTTTGGAGATATAGTATAGTATGACGTACTACATAGTATAGTGTGACGTTTTTGTCAAGTTTTGGACCAAAAAAACGTTTTTTTTAAAAATTGTCAGAATCAAAAACGACATAGTATAGTATGTCGTTTTTGTCCAATTTTGGACCAAATTTTTTTTCTCCCAAAATGGTCACATTTTGGAGACAAGGTATAGTATGACGTACTGCATAGTATAGTGTGACGTTTTTGTCAAGTTTTGGACCAAAAAAACGTTTTTTTTAAAAATTGTCAGAATCAAAAACGACATAGTATAGTATGTCGTTTTTGTCCAATTTTGGACCAAATTTTTTTTCTCCAAAAATGGTCACATTTTGGAGATATAGTATAGTATGACGTACTACATAGTATAGTGTGACGTTTTTGTCAAGTTTTGGACCCAAAAAACGTTTTTCAAAAAAATTGTCAGAATCAAAAACGACATAGTATAGTATGTCGTTTTTGTCCAATTTTGGACCAAATTTTTTTTCTCCAAAAATGGTCACATTTTGGAGATGTAGTATAGTATGACGTACTACATAGTATAGTGTGACGTTTTTGTCAAGTTTTGGACCAAAAAAACGTTTTTCAAAAAAATTGTCAGAATCAAAAACGACATAGTATAGTATGTCGTTTTTGTCCAATTTTGGACCAAATTTTTTTTCTCCCAAAATGGTCACATTTTGGAGATATAGTATAGTATGACGTACTACATAGTATAGTGTGACGTTTTTGTCAAGTTTTGGACCAAAAAAACGTTTTTCAAAAGAATTGTCAGAATCAAAAACGACATAGTATAGTATGTCGTTTTTGTCCAATTTGGGACCAAATTTTTTTTCTCCAGAAATGGTCACATTTTGGAGATATAGTATAGTATGACGTACTACATAGTATAGTGTGACGTTTTTGTCAAGTTTTGGACCAAAAAAACGTTTTTCAAAAAAATTGTCAGAATCAAAAACGACATAGTATAGTATGTCGTTTTTGTCCAATTTTGGACCAAATTTTTTTTTCTCCAGAAATGGTCACATTTTGGAGATATAGTATAGTATGACGCACTACATAGTATAGTGTGACGTTTTTGTCAAGTTTTGGACCAAAAAAAAGTTTTTCAAAAAAATTGTCAGAATCAAAAACGACATAGTACAGTATGTCGTTTTTGTCCAATTTTGGACCAAATTTTTTTTCTCCAGAAATGGTCACATTTTGGAGATATAGTATAGTATGACGTACTACATAGTATAGTGTGACGTTTTTGTCAAGTTTTGGACCAAAAAAAGTTTTTCAAAAAAATTGTCAGAATCAAAAACGACATAGTATAGTATGTCGTTTTTGTCCAATTTTGGACCAAATTTTTTATCTCCAGAAATGGTCACATTTTGGAGATATAGTATAGTATGACGTACTACATAGTATAGTGTGACGTTTTTGTCAAGTTTTGGACCAAAAAAAACGTTTTTTCAAAAGAATTGTCAGAATCAAAAACGACATAGTATAGTATGTCGTTTTTGTCCAATTTTGGACCAAATTTTTTTTCCCCAGAAATGGTCACATTTTGGAGATATAGTATAGTATGACGTACTACATAGTATAGTGTGACGTTTTTGTCAAGTTTTGGACCAAAAAAACGTTTTTCAAAAAAATTGTCAGAATCAAAAACGACATAGTATAGTATGTCGTTTTTGTCCAATTTTGGACCAAAATTTTTTTCTCCAGAAATGGTCACATTTTGGAGATATAGTATAGTATGACGTACTACATAGTATAGTGTGACGTTTTTGTCAAGTTTTGGACCAAAAAAACGTTTTTCAAAAAAATTGTCAGAATCAAAAACGACATAGTATAGTATGTCGTTTTTGTCCAATTTTGGACCAAATTTTTTTTCTCCAAAAATGGTCACATTTTGGAGATATAGTATAGTATGACGTACTACATAGTATAGTGTGACGTTTTTGTCAAGTTTTGGACCAAAAAAACGTTTTTTTTAAAAATTGTCAGAATCAAAAACGACATAGTATAGTATTTCGTTTTTGTCCAATTTTGGACCAAATTTTTTTTCTCCCAAAATGGTCACATTTTGGAGACAAGGTATAGTATGACGTACTGCATAGTATAGTGTGACGTTTTTGTCAAGTTTTGGACCAAAAAAACGTTTTTCAAAAAAATTGTCAGAATCAAAAACAACATAGTATAGTATGTCGTTTTTGTCCAATTTTGGACCAAATTTTTTTTCTCCAAAAATGGTCACATTTTGGAGATATAGTATAGTATGACGTACTACATTGGGGCAGCTGTGGCTTAGTGGTTAGGGCTTCGAGCTCGAGACCGGAAGGTAGCCGGTTCAATCCCCAACCAGTCCGCAGCTGAAGTGCTGTTGAGCAAGGCACCTAACCCCCTCACTGCTCCCCGAGCGCCGCTCACTGGCATGGCAGCTCACTGCGCTGGGTTACATGTTCTACACCTCACTGTGTGCTGTGTGTCTTCACTAACTCACTGCAGAATTGAATTTCCCCTTGCGGGACTTAAAGGGTTCTTAATCTAATCTAATCTTAATCTAATACATAGTATAGTGTGACGTTTTTGTCAAGTTTTGGACCAAAAAAACGTTTTTCAAAAAAATTGTCAGAATCAAAAACGACATAGTATAGTATGTCGTTTTTGTCCAATTTTGGACCAAATTTTTTTTCTCCAGAAATGGTCACATTTTGGAGATATAGTATAGTATGACGTACTACATAGTATAGTGTGACGTTTTTGTCAAGTTTTGGACCAAAAAAACGTTTTTCAAAAAAATTGTCAGAATCAAAAACGACATAGTATAGTATGTCGTTTTTGTCCAATTTTGGACCAAATTTTTTTTCTCCAAAAATGGTCACATTTTGGAGATATAGTATAGTATGACGTACTACATAGTATAGTGTGACGTTTTTGTCAAGTTTTGGACCAAAAAAACGTTTTTTTTAAAAATTGTCAGAATCAAAAACGACATAGTATAGTATGTCGTTTTTGTCCAATTTTGGACCAAATTCTTTTTTCTCCAAAAATGGTCACATTTTGGAGATATAGTATAGTATGACGTACTACATAGTATAGTGTGACGTTTTTGTCAAGTTTTGGACCAAAAAAACGTTTTTTTTAAAAATTGTCAGAATCAAAAACGACATAGTATAGTATGTCGTTTTTGTCCAATTTTGGACCAAATTCTTTTTTCTCCAGAAATGGTCACATATTGGAGATATAGTATAGTATGACGTACTAAATAGTATAGTGTGACGTTTTTGTCAAGTTTTGGACCAAAAAAACGTTTTTCAAAAAAATTGTCAGAATCAAAAACGACATAGTATAGTATGTCGTTTTTGTCCAATTTTGGACCAAATTGTTTTTTCTCCAGAAATGGTCACATTTTGGAGATATAGTATAGTATGACGTACTACATAGTATAGTGTGACGTTTTTGTCAAGTTTTGGACCAAAAAAACGTTTTTCAAAAAAATTGTCAGAATCAAAAACGACATAGTATAGTATGTCGTTTTTGTCCAATTTTGGACCAAAATTTTTTTCTCCAAAAATGGTCACATTTTGGAGATATAGTATAGTATGACGTACTACATAGTATAGTGTGACGTTTTTGTCAAGTTTTGGACCAAAAAAACGTTTTTTTTAAAAATTGTCAGAATCAAAAACGACATAGTATAGTATGTCGTTTTTGTCCAATTTTGGACCAAATTTTTTTTCTCCCAAAATGGTCACATTTTGGAGACAAGGTATAGTATGACGTACTGCATAGTATAGTGTGACGTTTTTGTCAAGTTTTGGACCAAAAAAACGTTTTTTTTAAAAATTGTCAGAATCAAAAACGACATAGTATAGTATGTCGTTTTTGTCCAATTTTGGACCAAATTTTTTTTCTCCAAAAATGGTCACATTTTGGAGATATAGTATAGTATGACGTACTACATAGTATAGTGTGACGTTTTTGTCAAGTTTTGGACCAAAAAAACGTTTTTTTTAAAAATTGTCAGAATCAAAAACGACATAGTATAGTATGTCGTTTTTGTCCAATTTTGGACCAAATTTTTTTTCTCCAGAAATGGTCACATTTTGGAGATATAGTATAGTATGACGTACTACATAGTATAGTGTGACGTTTTTGTCAAGTTTTGGACCAAAAAAACGTTTTTCAAAAAAATTGTCAGAATCAAAAACGACATAGTATAGTATGTCGTTTTTGTCCAATTTTGGACCAAATTTTTTTTCTCCAAAAATGGTCACATTTTGGAGATATAGTATAGTATGACGTACTACATAGTATAGTGTGACGTTTTTGTCAAGTTTTGGACCAAAAAAACGTTTTTTTTTAAAATTGTCAGAATCAAAAACGACATAGTATAGTATGTCGTTTTTGTCCAATTTTGGACCAAATTTTTTTTCTCCCAAAATGGTCACATTTTGGAGACAAGGTATAGTATGACGTACTGCATAGTATAGTGTGACGTTTTTGTCAAGTTTTGGACCAAAAAAACGTTTTTCAAAAAAATTGTCAGAATCAAAAACAACATAGTATAGTATGTCGTTTTTGTCCAATTTTGGACCAAATTTTTTTTCTCCAAAAATGGTCACATTTTGGAGATATAGTATAGTATGACGTACTACATAGTATAGTGTGACGTTTTTGTCAAGTTTTGGACCAAAAAAACGTTTTTCAAAAGAATTGTCAGAATCAAAAACGACATAGTATAGTATGTCGTTTTTGTCCAATTTTGGACCAAATTTTTTTTCTCCAGAAATGGTCACATTTTGGAGATATAGTATAGTATGACGTACTACATAGTATAGTGTGACGTTTTTGTCAAGTTTTGGACCAAAAAAACGTTTTTTTTAAAAATTGTCAGAATCAAAAACGACATAGTATAGTATGTCGTTTTTGTCCAATTTTGGACCAAATTTTTTTTCTCCAGAAATGGTCACATTTTGGAGATATAGTATAGTATGACGTACTACATAGTATAGTGTGACGTTTTTGTCAAGTTTTGGACCAAAAAAACGTTTTTCAAAAAAATTGTCAGAATCAAAAACGACATAGTATAGTATGTCGTTTTTGTCCAATTTTGGACCAAATTTTTTTTCTCCAGAAATGGTCACATTTTGGAGATATAGTATAGTATGACGTACTACATAGTATAGTGTGACGTTTTTGTCAAGTTTTGGACCAAAAAAACGTTTTTCAAAAAAATTGTCAGAATCAAAAACGACATAGTATAGTATGTCGTTTTTGTCCAATTTTGGACCAAATTTTTTTTCTCCAGAAATGGTCACATTTTGGAGATATAGTATAGTATGACGTACTACATAGTATAGTGTGACGTTTTTGTCAAGTTTTGGACCAAAAAAACGTTTTTTTTAAAAATTGTCAGAATCAAAAACGACATAGTATAGTATGTCGTTTTTGTCCAATTTTGGACCAAATTTTTTTTCTCCAGAAATGGTCACATTTTGGAGATATAGTATAGTATGACGTACTACATAGTATAGTGTGACGTTTTTGTCAAGTTTTGGACCAAAAAAACGTTTTTTTTAAAAATTGTCAGAATCAAAAACGACATAGTATAGTATGTCGTTTTTGTCCAATTTTGGACCAAATTTTTTTTCTCCCAAAATGGTCACATTTTGGAGACAAGGTATAGTATGACGTACTGCATAGTATAGTGTGACGTTTTTGTCAAGTTTTGGACCAAAAAAACGTTTTTCAAAAAAATTGTCAGAATCAAAAACCACATAGTATAGTATGTCGTTTTTGTCCAATTTTGGACCAAATTTTTTTTCTCCAAAAATGGTCACATTTTGGAGATATAGTATAGTATGACGTACTACATAGTATAGTGTGACGTTTTTGTCAAGTTTTGGACCAAAAAAACGTTTTTTTTTAAAATTGTCAGAATCAAAAACGACATAGTATAGTATGTCGTTTTTGTCCAATTTTGGACCAAATTTTTTTTCTCCCAAAATGGTCACATTTTGGAGACAAGGTATAGTATGACGTACTGCATAGTATAGTGTGACGTTTTTGTCAAGTTTTGGACCAAAAAAACGTTTTTCAAAAAAATTGTCAGAATCAAAAACAACATAGTATAGTATGTCGTTTTTGTCCAATTTTGGACCAAATTTTTTTTCTCCAAAAATGGTCACATTTTGGAGATATAGTATAGTATGACGTACTACATAGTATAGTGTGACGTTTTTGTCAAGTTTTGGACCAAAAAAACGTTTTTCAAAAGAATTGTCAGAATCAAAAACGACATAGTATAGTATGTCGTTTTTGTCCAATTTTGGACCAAATTTTTTTTCTCCAGAAATGGTCACATTTTGGAGATATAGTATAGTATGACGTACTACATAGTATAGTGTGACGTTTTTGTCAAGTTTTGGACCAAAAAAACGTTTTTTTTAAAAATTGTCAGAATCAAAAACGACATAGTATAGTATGTCGTTTTTGTCCAATTTTGGACCAAATTTTTTTTCTCCAGAAATGGTCACATTTTGGAGATATAGTATAGTATGACGTACTACATAGTATAGTGTGACGTTTTTGTCAAGTTTTGGACCAAAAAAACGTTTTTCAAAAAAATTGTCAGAATCAAAAACGACATAGTATAGTATGTCGTTTTTGTCCAATTTTGGACCAAATTTTTTTTCTCCAGAAATGGTCACATTTTGGAGATATAGTATAGTATGACGTACTACATAGTATAGTGTGACGTTTTTGTCAAGTTTTGGACCAAAAAAACGTTTTTCAAAAAAATTGTCAGAATCAAAAACGACATAGTATAGTATGTCGTTTTTGTCCAATTTTGGACCAAATTTTTTTTCTCCAGAAATGGTCACATTTTGGAGATATAGTATAGTATGACGTACTACATAGTATAGTGTGACGTTTTTGTCAAGTTTTGGACCAAAAAAACGTTTTTTTTAAAAATTGTCAGAATCAAAAACGACATAGTATAGTATGTCGTTTTTGTCCAATTTTGGACCAAATTTTTTTTCTCCAGAAATGGTCACATTTTGGAGATATAGTATAGTATGACGTACTACATAGTATAGTGTGACGTTTTTGTCAAGTTTTGGACCAAAAAAACGTTTTTTTAAAAATTGTCAGAATCAAAAACGACATAGTATAGTATGTCGTTTTTGTCCAATTTTGGACCAAATTTTTTTTCTCCCAAAATGGTCACATTTTGGAGACAAGGTATAGTATGACGTACTGCATAGTATAGTGTGACGTTTTTGTCAAGTTTTGGACCAAAAAAAACGTTTTTCAAAAAAATTGTCAGAATCAAAAACCACATAGTATAGTATGTCGTTTTTGTCCAATTTTGGACCAAATTTTTTTTCTCCAAAAATGGTCACATTTTGGAGATATAGTATAGTATGACGTACTACATAGTATAGTGTGACGTTTTTGTCAAGTTTTGGACCAAAAAAACGTTTTTTTTAAAAATTGTCAGAATCAAAAACGACATAGTATAGTATGTCGTTTTCGTCCAATTTTGGACCAAATTTTTTTTCTCCAAAAATGGTCACATTTTGGAGATATAGTATAGTATGACGTACTACATAGTATAGTGTGACGTTTTTGTCAAGTTTTGGACCAAAAAAACGTTTTTCAAAAAAATTGTCAGAATCAAAAACGACATAGTATAGTATGTCGTTTTTGTCCAATTTTGGACCAAATTTTTTTTCTCCAGAAATGGTCACATTTTGGAGATATAGTATAGTATGACGTACTACATAGTATAGTGTGACGTTTTTGTCAAGTTTTGGACCAAAAAAACGTTTTTCAAAAAAATTGTCAGAATCAAAAACGACATAGTATAGTATGTCGTTTTTGTCCAATTTTGGACCAAATTTTTTTTCTCCAAAAATGGTCACATTTTGGAGATATAGTATAGTATGACGTACTACATAGTATAGTGTGACGTTTTTGTCAAGTTTTGGACCAAAAAAACGTTTTTTTTAAAAATTGTCAGAATCAAAAACGACATAGTATAGTATGTCGTTTTTGTCCAATTTTGGACCAAATTTTTTTTCTCCAGAAATGGTCACATTTTGGAGATATAGTATAGTATGACGTACTACATAGTATAGTGTGACGTTTTTGTCAAGTTTTGGACCAAAAAAACGTTTTTTTTAAAAATTGTCAGAATCAAAAACGACATAGTATAGTATGTCGTTTTTGTCCAATTTTGGACCAAATTTTTTTTCTCCCAAAATGGTCACATTTTGGAGACAAGGTATAGTATGACGTACTGCATAGTATAGTGTGACGTTTTTGTCAAGTTTTGGACCAAAAAAACGTTTTTCAAAAAAATTGTCAGAATCAAAAACGACATAGTATAGTATGTCGTTTTTGTCCAATTTTGGACCAAATTTTTTTTCTCCAAAAATGGTCACATTTTGGAGATATAGTATAGTATGACGTACTACATAGTATAGTGTGACGTTTTTGTCAAGTTTTGGACCAAAAAAACGTTTTTTTTAAAAATTGTCAGAATCAAAAACGACATAGTATAGTATGTCGTTTTTGTCCAATTTTGGACCAAATTCTTTTTTCTCCCAAAATGGTCACATTTTGGAGACAAGGTATAGTATGACGTACTGCATAGTATAGTGTGACGTTTTTGTCAAGTTTTGGACCAAAAAAACGTTTTTTTTAAAAATTGTCAGAATCAAAAACGACATCGTATAGTATGTCGTTTTTGTCCAATTTTGGACCAAATTTTTTTTCTCCAAAAATGGTCACATTTTGGAGATATAGTATAGTATGTCGTTTTTGTCCAATTTTGGACCAAATTTTTTTTCTCCCAAAATGGTCACATTTTGGAGACAAGGTATAGTATGACGTACTGCATAGTATAGTGTGACGTTTTTGTCAAGTTTTGGACCAAAAAAACGTTTTTTTTAAAAATTGTCAGAATCAAAAACGACATAGTATAGTATGTCGTTTTTGTCCAATTTTGGACCAAATTTTTTTTCTCCAAAAATGGTCACATTTTGGAGATATAGTATAGTATGACGTACTACATAGTATAGTGTGACGTTTTTGTCAAGTTTTGGACCAAAAAAACGTTTTTCAAAAAAATTGTCAGAATCAAAAACGACATAGTATAGTATGTCGTTTTTGTCCAATTTTGGACCAAATTTTTTATCTCCAGAAATGGTCACATTTTGGAGATATAGTATAGTATGACGTACTACATAGTATAGTGTGACGTTTTTGTCAAGTTTTGGACCCAAAAAACGTTTTTCAAAAGAATTGTCAGAATCAAAAACGACATAGTATAGTATGTCGTTTTTGTCCAATTTTGGACCAAATTTTTTTTCTCCAGAAATGGTCACATATTGGAGATATAGTATAGTATGACGTACTAAATAGTATAGTGTGACGTTTTTGTCAAGTTTTGGACCAAAAAAAACGTTTTTCAAAAAAATTGTCAGAATCAAAAACGACATAGTATAGTATGTCGTTTTTGTCCAATTTTGGACCAAATTGTTTTTTCTCCAGAAATGGTCACATTTTGGAGATATAGTATAGTATGACGTACTACATAGTATAGTGTGACGTTTTTGTCAAGTTTTGGACCAAAAAAACGTTTTTCAAAAAAATTGTCAGAATCAAAAACGACATAGTATAGTATGTCGTTTTTGTCCAATTTTGGACCAAAATTTTTTTCTCCAAAAATGGTCACATTTTGGAGATATAGTATAGTATGACGTACTACATAGTATAGTGTGACGTTTTTGTCAAGTTTTGGACCAAAAAAACGTTTTTCAAAAAAATTGTCAGAATCAAAAACGACATAGTATAGTATGTCGTTTTTGTCCAATTTTGGACCAAATTTTTTTTCTCCAAAAATGGTCACATTTTGGAGATATAGTATAGTATGACGTACTACATAGTATAGTGTGACGTTTTTGTCAAGTTTTGGACCAAAAAAACGTTTTTTTTAAAAATTGTCAGAATCAAAAACGACATAGTATAGTATGTCGTTTTTGTCCAATTTTGGACCAAATTTTTTTTCTCCCAAAATGGTCACATTTTGGAGACAAGGTATAGTATGACGTACTGCATAGTATAGTGTGACGTTTTTGTCAAGTTTTGGACCAAAAAAACGTTTTTTTTAAAAATTGTCAGAATCAAAAACGACATAGTATAGTATGTCGTTTTTGTCCAATTTTGGACCAAATTTTTTTTCTCCAAAAATGGTCACATTTTGGAGATATAGTATAGTATGACGTACTACATAGTATAGTGTGACGTTTTTGTCAAGTTTTGGACCAAAAAAACGTTTTTTCAAAAAAATTGTCAGAATCAAAAACGACATAGTATAGTATGTCGTTTTTGTCCAATTTTGGACCAAAATTTTTTTCTCCAAAAATGGTCACATTTTGGAGATATAGTATAGTATGACGTACTACATAGTATAGTGTGACGTTTTTGTCAAGTTTTGGACCAAAAAAACGTTTTTTTTAAAAATTGTCAGAATCAAAAACGACATAGTATAGTATGTCGTTTTTGTCCAATTTTGGACCAAATTGTTTTTTCTCCAGAAATGGTCACATTTTGGAGATATAGTATAGTATGACGTACTGCATAGTATAGTGTGACGTTTTTGTCAAGTTTTGGACCAAAAAAACGTTTTTCAAAAAAATTGTCAGAATCAAAAACGACATAGTATAGTATGTCGTTTTTGTCCAATTTTGGACCAAATTTTTTTTCTCCAAAAATGGTCACATTTTGGAGATATAGTATAGTATGACGTACTACATAGTATAGTGTGACGTTTTTGTCAAGTTTTGGACCAAAAAAACGTTTTTTTTTAAAATTGTCAGAATCAAAAACGACATAGTATAGTATGTCGTTTTTGTCCAATTTTGGACCAAATTTTTTTTCTCCCAAAATGGTCACATTTTGGAGACAAGGTATAGTATGACGTACTGCATAGTATAGTGTGACGTTTTTGTCAAGTTTTGGACCAAAAAAACGTTTTTCAAAAAAATTGTCAGAATCAAAAACCACATAGTATAGTATGTCGTTTTTGTCCAATTTTGGACCAAATTTTTTTTCTCCAGAAATGGTCACATTTTGGAGATATAGTATAGTATGACGTACTACATAGTATAGTGTGACGTTTTTGTCAAGTTTTGGACCAAAAAAACGTTTTTTTTAAAAATTGTCAGAATCAAAAACGACATAGTATAGTATGTCGTTTTTGTCCAATTTTGGACCAAATTTTTTTTCTCCCAAAATGGTCACATTTTGGAGACAAGGTATAGTATGACGTACTGCATAGTATAGTGTGACGTTTTTGTCAAGTTTTGGACCAAAAAAAACGTTTTTCAAAAAAATTGTCAGAATCAAAAACGACATAGTATAGTATGTCGTTTTTGTCCAATTTTGGACCAAATTTTTTTTCTCCAAAAATGGTCACATTTTGGAGATATAGTATAGTATGACGTACTACATAGTATAGTGTGACGTTTTTGTCAAGTTTTGGACCAAAAAAACGTTTTTTTTAAAAATTGTCAGAATCAAAAACGACATAGTATAGTATGTCGTTTTTGTCCAATTTTGGACCAAATTCTTTTTTCTCCCAAAATGGTCACATTTTGGAGACAAGGTATAGTATGACGTACTGCATAGTATAGTGTGACGTTTTTGTCAAGTTTTGGACCAAAAAAACGTTTTTTTTAAAAATTGTCAGAATCAAAAACGACATCGTATAGTATGTCGTTTTTGTCCAATTTTGGACCAAATTTTTTTTCTCCAAAAATGGTCACATTTTGGAGATATAGTATAGTCATGTCGTTTTTGTCCAATTTTGGACCAAATTTTTTTTCTCCCAAAATGGTCACATTTTGGAGACAAGGTATAGTATGACGTACTGCATAGTATAGTGTGACGTTTTTGTCAAGTTTTGGACCAAAAAAACGTTTTTTTAAAAAATTGTCAGAATCAAAAACGACATAGTATAGTATGTCGTTTTTGTCCAATTTTGGACCAAATTTTTTTTCTCCAAAAATGGTCACATTTTGGAGATATAGTATAGTATGACGTACTACATAGTATAGTGTGACGTTTTTGTCAAGTTTTGGACCAAAAAAAACGTTTTTCAAAAAAATTGTCAGAATCAAAAACGACATAGTATAGTATGTCGTTTTTGTCCAATTTTGGACCAAATTTTTTATCTCCAGAAATGGTCACATTTTGGAGATATAGTATAGTATGACGTACTACATAGTATAGTGTGACGTTTTTGTCAAGTTTTGGACCCAAAAAACGTTTTTCAAAAGAATTGTCAGAATCAAAAACGACATAGTATAGTATGTCGTTTTTGTCCAATTTTGGACCAAATTTTTTTTCTCCAGAAATGGTCACATATTGGAGATATAGTATAGTATGACGTACTAAATAGTATAGTGTGACGTTTTTGTCAAGTTTTGGACCAAAAAAACGTTTTTCAAAAAAATTGTCAGAATCAAAAACGACATAGTATAGTATGTCGTTTTTGTCCAATTTTGGACCAAATTGTTTTTTCTCCAGAAATGGTCACATTTTGGAGATATAGTATAGTATGACGTACTACATAGTATAGTGTGACGTTTTTGTCAAGTTTTGGACCAAAAAAACGTTTTTCAAAAAAATTGTCAGAATCAAAAACGACATAGTATAGTATGTCGTTTTTGTCCAATTTTGGACCAAAATTTTTTTCTCCAAAAATGGTCACATTTTGGAGATATAGTATAGTATGACGTACTACATAGTATAGTGTGACGTTTTTGTCAAGTTTTGGACCAAAAAAACGTTTTTCAAAAAAATTGTCAGAATCAAAAACGACATAGTATAGTATGTCGTTTTTGTCCAATTTTGGACCAAATTTTTTTTCTCCAAAAATGGTCACATTTTGGAGATATAGTATAGTATGACGTACTACATAGTATAGTGTGACGTTTTTGTCAAGTTTTGGACCAAAAAAACGTTTTTTTTAAAAATTGTCAGAATCAAAAACGACATAGTATAGTATGTCGTTTTTGTCCAATTTTGGACCAAATTTTTTTTCTCCCAAAATGGTCACATTTTGGAGACAAGGTATAGTATGACGTACTGCATAGTATAGTGTGACGTTTTTGTCAAGTTTTGGACCAAAAAAACGTTTTTTTAAAAAATTGTCAGAATCAAAAACGACATAGTATAGTATGTCGTTTTTGTCCAATTTTGGACCAAATTTTTTTTCTCCAAAAATGGTCACATTTTGGAGATATAGTATAGTATGACGTACTACATAGTATAGTGTGACGTTTTTGTCAAGTTTTGGACCAAAAAAACGTTTTTCAAAAAAATTGTCAGAATCAAAAACGACATAGTATAGTATGTCGTTTTTGTCCAATTTTGGACCAAAATTTTTTTCTCCAAAAATGGTCACATTTTGGAGATATAGTATAGTATGACGTACTACATAGTATAGTGTGACGTTTTTGTCAAGTTTTGGACCAAAAAAACGTTTTTTTTAAAAATTGTCAGAATCAAAAACGACATAGTATAGTATGTCGTTTTTGTCCAATTTTGGACCAAATTGTTTTTTCTCCAGAAATGGTCACATTTTGGAGATATAGTATAGTATGACGTACTGCATAGTATAGTGTGACGTTTTTGTCAAGTTTTGGACCAAAAAAACGTTTTTCAAAAAAATTGTCAGAATCAAAAACCACATAGTATAGTATGTCGTTTTTGTCCAATTTTGGACCAAATTTTTTTTCTCCAAAAATGGTCACATTTTGGAGATATAGTATAGTATGACGTACTACATAGTATAGTGTGACGTTTTTGTCAAGTTTTGGACCAAAAAAACGTTTTTTTTAAAAATTGTCAGAATCAAAAACGACATAGTATAGTATGTCGTTTTCGTCCAATTTTGGACCAAATTTTTTTTCTCCAAAAATGGTCACATTTTGGAGATATAGTATAGTATGACGTACTACATAGTATAGTGTGACGTTTTTGTCAAGTTTTGGACCAAAAAAACGTTTTTCAAAAAAATTGTCAGAATCAAAAACGACATAGTATAGTATGTCGTTTTTGTCCAATTTTGGACCAAATTTTTTTTCTCCAGAAATGGTCACATTTTGGAGATATAGTATAGTATGACGTACTACATAGTATAGTGTGACGTTTTTGTCAAGTTTTGGACCAAAAAAACGTTTTTTTAAAAATTGTCAGAATCAAAAACGACATAGTATAGTATGTCGTTTTTGTCCAATTTTGGACCAAATTTTTTTTCTCCAGAAATGGTCACATTTTGGAGATATAGTATAGTATGACGTACTACATAGTATAGTGTGACGTTTTTGTCAAGTTTTGGACCAAAAAAACGTTTTTCAAAAAAATTGTCAGAATCAAAAACGACATAGTATAGTATGTCGTTTTTGTCCAATTTTGGACCAAATTTTTTTTCTCCAGAAATGGTCACATTTTGGAGATATAGTATAGTATGACGTACTACATAGTATAGTGTGACGTTTTTGTCAAGTTTTGGACCAAAAAAACGTTTTTCAAAAAAATTGTCAGAATCAAAAACGACATAGTATAGTATGTCGTTTTTGTCCAATTTTGGACCAAATTTTTTTTCTCCAGAAATGGTCACATTTTGGAGATATAGTATAGTATGACGTACTACATAGTATAGTGTGACGTTTTTGTCAAGTTTTGGACCAAAAAAAACGTTTTTTTTAAAAATTGTCAGAATCAAAAACGACATAGTATAGTATGTCGTTTTTGTCCAATTTTGGACCAAATTTTTTTTCTCCAGAAATGGTCACATTTTGGAGATATAGTATAGTATGACGTACTACATAGTATAGTGTGACGTTTTTGTCAAGTTTTGGACCAAAAAAACGTTTTTTTTAAAAATTGTCAGAATCAAAAACGACATAGTATAGTATGTCGTTTTTTGTCCAATTTTGGACCAAATTTTTTTTCTCCCAAAATGGTCACATTTTGGAGACAAGGTATAGTATGACGTACTGCATAGTATAGTGTGACGTTTTTGTCAAGTTTTGGACCAAAAAAACGTTTTTCAAAAAAATTGTCAGAATCAAAAACCACATAGTATAGTATGTCGTTTTTGTCCAATTTTGGACCAAATTTTTTTTCTCCAAAAATGGTCACATTTTGGAGATATAGTATAGTATGACGTACTACATAGTATAGTGTGACGTTTTTGTCAAGTTTTGGACCAAAAAAACGTTTTTTTAAAAATTGTCAGAATCAAAAACGACATAGTATAGTATGTCGTTTTCGTCCAATTTTGGACCAAATTTTTTTTCTCCAAAAATGGTCACATTTTGGAGATATAGTATAGTATGACGTACTACATAGTATAGTGTGACGTTTTTGTCAAGTTTTGGACCAAAAAAACGTTTTTCAAAAAAATTGTCAGAATCAAAAACGACATAGTATAGTATGTCGTTTTTGTCCAATTTTGGACCAAATTTTTTTCTCCAGAAATGGTCACATTTTGGAGATATAGTATAGTATGACGTACTACATAGTATAGTGTGACGTTTTTGTCAAGTTTTGGACCAAAAAAACGTTTTTTTTAAAAATTGTCAGAATCAAAAACGACATAGTATAGTATGTCGTTTTTGTCCAATTTTGGACCAAATTTTTTTTCTCCAGAAATGGTCACATTTTGGAGATATAGTATAGTATGACGTACTACATAGTATAGTGTGACGTTTTTGTCAAGTTTTGGACCAAAAAAACGTTTTTCAAAAAAATTGTCAGAATCAAAAACGACATAGTATAGTATGTCGTTTTTGTCCAATTTTGGACCAAATTTTTTTTCTCCAGAAATGGTCACATTTTGGAGATATAGTATAGTATGACGTACTACATAGTATAGTGTGACGTTTTTGTCAAGTTTTGGACCAAAAAAACGTTTTTCAAAAAAATTGTCAGAATCAAAAACGACATAGTATAGTATGTCGTTTTTGTCCAATTTTGGACCAAATTTTTTTTCTCCAGAAATGGTCACATTTTGGAGATATAGTATAGTATGACGTACTACATAGTATAGTGTGACGTTTTTGTCAAGTTTTGGACCAAAAAAACGTTTTTTTTAAAAATTGTCAGAATCAAAAACGACATAGTATAGTATGTCGTTTTTGTCCAATTTTGGACCAAAATTTTTTCTCCCAAAATGGTCACATTTTGGAGACAAGGTATAGTATGACGTACTGCATAGTATAGTGTGACGTTTTTGTCAAGTTTTGGACCAAAAAAACGTTTTTTTTAAAAATTGTCAGAATCAAAAACGACATAGTATAGTATGTCGTTTTTGTCCAATTTTGGACCAAATTTTTTTTCTCCAAAAATGGTCACATTTTGGAGATATAGTATAGTATGACGTACTACATAGTATAGTGTGACGTTTTTGTCAAGTTTTGGACCAAAAAAACGTTTTTCAAAAAAATTGTCAGAATCAAAAACGACATAGTATAGTATGTCGTTTTTGTCCAATTTTGGACCAAATTTTTTTTCTCCAGAAATGGTCACATTTTGGAGATATAGTATAGTATGACGTACTACATAGTATAGTGTGACGTTTTTGTCAAGTTTTGGACCAAAAAAACGTTTTTCAAAAAAATTGTCAGAATCAAAAACGACATAGTATAGTATGTCGTTTTTGTCCAATTTTGGACCAAATTTTTTTTCTCCAGAAATGGTCACATTTTGGAGATATAGTATAGTATGACGTACTACATAGTATAGTGTGACGTTTTTGTCAAGTTTTGGACCAAAAAAACGTTTTTCAAAAAAATTGTCAGAATCAAAAACGACATAGTATAGTATGTCGTTTTTGTCCAATTTTGGACCAAATTTTTTTTCTCCAAAAATGGTCACATTTTGGAGATATAGTATAGTATGACGTACTACATAGTATAGTGTGACGTTTTTGTCAAGTTTTGGACCAAAAAAACGTTTTTTTTTAAAATTGTCAGAATCAAAAACGACATAGTATAGTATGTCGTTTTTGTCCAATTTTGGACCAAAATTTTTTCTCCCAAAATGGTCACATTTTGGAGACAAGGTATAGTATGACGTACTGCATAGTATAGTGTGACATTTTTGTCAAGTTTTGGACCAAAAAAACGTTTTTTTTAAAAATTGTCAGAATCAAAAACGACATAGTATAGTATGTCGTTTTTGTCCAATTTTGGACCAAATTTTTTTTCTCCAAAAATGGTCACATTTTGGAGATATAGTATAGTATGACGTACTACATAGTATAGTGTGACGTTTTTGTCAAGTTTTGGACCAAAAAAACGTTTTTCAAAAAAATTGTCAGAATCAAAAACGACATAGTATAGTATGTCGTTTTTGTCCAATTTTGGACCAAATTTTTTTTCTCCAGAAATGGTCACATTTTGGAGATATAGTATAGTATGACGTACTACATAGTATAGTGTGACGTTTTTGTCAAGTTTTGGACCAAAAAAACGTTTTTCAAAAAAATTGTCAGAATCAAAAACGACATAGTATAGTATGTCGTTTTTGTCCAATTTTGGACCAAATTTTTTTTCTCCAGAAATGGTCACATTTTGGAGATATAGTATAGTATGACGTACTACATAGTATAGTGTGACGTTTTTGTCAAGTTTTGGACCAAAAAAACGTTTTTCAAAAAAATTGTCAGAATCAAAAACGACATAGTATAGTATGTCGTTTTTGTCCAATTTTGGACCAAATTTTTTTTCTCCAAAAATGGTCACATTTTGGAGATATAGTATAGTATGACGTACTACATAGTATAGTGTGACGTTTTTGTCAAGTTTTGGACCAAAAAAACGTTTTTTTTAAAAATTGTCAGAATCAAAAACGACATAGTATAGTATGTCGTTTTTGTCCAATTTTGGACCAAATTTTTTTTCTCCAGAAATGGTCACATTTTGGAGATATAGTATAGTATGAGGTACTACATAGTATAGTGTGACGTTTTTGTCAAGTTTTGGACCAAATTTTTTTCTCCCAAAATGGTCACATTTTGGAGACAAGGTATAGTATGACGTACTGCATAGTATAGTGTGACGTTTTTGTCAAGTTTTGGACCAAAAAAACGTTTTTTTAAAAAATTGTCAGAATCAAAAACGACATAGTATAGTATGTCGTTTTTGTCCAATTTTGGACCAAATTTTTTTTCTCCCAAAATGGTCACATTTTGGAGACAAGGTATAGTATGACGTACTGCATAGTATAGTGTGACGTTTTTGTCAAGTTTTGGACCAAAAAAACGTTTTTCAAAAAAATTGTCAGAATCAAAAACGACATAGTATAGTATGTCGTTTTTGTCCAATTTTGGACCAAATTTTTTTTCTCCAAAAATGGTCACATTTTGGAGATATAGTATAGTATGACGTACTACATAGTATAGTATGACGTTTTTGTCAAATTTTGAACCAAAATTGTTTTTTCAAAAAAATTGTCAAATTTTGAACGAAATAGTGTAGTATGACATTGAGGTCGATGACATAGTATAGTATGACATTTTGTCACATTTTGGGATGAAATTTTTTTTTTCCCATTTTGGACGACATAGTATAGTATGTCGTTTTTGTCAAATTTTGGACCAAAATATTTTTTTCAAAAAAAGGGTCAGATTTTGGACGAAATAGTGTAGTATGACATTGCGGTCGATGACATAGTATAGTATGACATTTTGTCACATTTTGGGATGAAAGAAAAAATCAAAAAAAATTCTGATTTTGGACGACATAGTATAGTATGACGTTTTTGTCAAATTTTGGACCAAAATATTTTTTTCAAAAAAAGGGTCAGATTTTGGACGAAATAGTGTAGTATGACATTGAGGTCGACAACATAGTATAGTATGACGTTTTGTCACATTTTGGGCTAAAAAAGAATTTCAAAACAATTTACCAATTTTGGACGACATAGTATAGTATGACATTTTTGTCAAATTTTGGACCAAAATCTTTTTTTCAAAAAAATGGTCAGATTATGGACGAAATAGTGTAGTATGACATTGAGGTCGACGACATAGTATAGTATGACGTTTTGTTACATTTTGGGCTGAAAAAAGAATTTCAAAATAATTTACACATTTTGGATGACATAGTATAGTATGTCGTTTTTGTCAAATTTTGGACCAAAATTGTTTTTTCAAAAAAATTGTCAGATTTTGAACGAAATAGTGTAGTATGACATTGAGGTCGATGACATAGTATAGTATGACATTTTGTCACATTTTGGGATGAAAATTTTTTTTTCCCATTTTGGACGACATAGTATAGTATGACGTTTTTGTCAAATTTTGGACCAAAATATTTTTTTCAAAATAAACGTCAGATTTTGGACAAAATAGTGTAGTATGACATTGAGGTCGACAACATAGTATAGTATGACGTTTTGTCACATTTTGGGCTGAAAAAAGAATTTCACAATAATTTACCAATTTTGGACGACATAGTATAGTATGTCGTTTTTGTCAAATTTTGGACCAAAATTTTTTTTTCAAAAAAATTGTCAGATTATGGACGAAATAGTGTAGTATGACATTGAGGTCGACGACATAGTATAGTATGACGTTTTGTCACATTTTGGGCTAAAAAAGAATTTCAAAATAATTTACCAATTTTGGACGACATAGTATAGTATGTCGTTTTTGTCAAATTTTGGACCAAAATTTTTTTTTTTCGAAAAAATGGTCAGATTTTGGACGAAATAGTGTAGTATGACATTGCGGTAGATGACATAGTATAGTATGACGTTTTTGTCAAATTCTGGACCAAAATTTTTTTTTCGAAAAAATGGTCAGATTATGGATGAAATAGTGTAGTATGACATTGAGGTCGACGACATAGTATAGTATGACGTTTTGTCACATTTTGGGCTGAAAAAAGAATTTCAAAATAATTTACCAATTTTGGCGACATAGTATAGTATGTCGTTTTTGTCAAATTTTGGACCAAAATCTTTTTTTCAAAAAAATTGTCAGATTATGGACGAAATAGTGTAGTATGACATTGGGGTCGACGACATAGTATAGTATGACGTTTTGTCACATTTTGGGCTAAAAAAAAAGAATTTCAAAATAATTTACCAATTTTGGACGACATAGTATAGTATGTCGTTTTTGTCAAATTTTGGACCAAAACTTTTTTTCAAAAAAATTGTCAGATTTTGGACGAAATAGTGTAGTATGACATTGAGGTCGACGACATAGTATAGTATGACGTTTTTGAAAAAAAAAATGCAAAAAGTATAATATGTTGTTTTTCTCAAATTCTGGACAACATCATATAGTATGGCGTTTTTCTCAAATTTTGGACAACCTAGTATAGTTCAACTTTTTTTTTTAATTTTGGACCAAAAATATAATATATAATATATAATATATAATATATAATATATAATATATAATATATAATATAATATATATATATATATATTTAAATGCTTTTGAAAAAAAATTACTTTTTGAAAAAAAAAAACACTTCAATCTGACGTTTTAAAATTGTGCAATAATTGTTACTAACTTCATTTTCAGTTTTGAACTCACAACCTTTGAGAGACACGTCATGTTCTGATGCACTGAGCCACTTTTCCTGATGTTCTTGCTGTGAATTTCTTGTTCTTAAATTTCTCATCTTGGTCAGAGTTTTTAAAAATTCACTGAGTCTTTCAAGACCTGAACCCACCATCTCAGAACTTTGTAGAATGACTTTTACCAACATGTTTGCAACCTTTATGGTTTATAAAATAAAAACAAACGAAACAGAGACATTTTTTTGACGTCATACTTTACCTTTATTATACCAAGGCGTTGGAAATGTCACATACACCACATAGTATAGGATATACTATGTCACAAAAGTAAAATATTACAGTGGGGACGAGAAGTATCTCTGACACGTATTTAAAATACATAACATTATTATTGTAATTTGTATTTTGTTCAGATGATGAAAATATCTCCGTATTTTGCATCAAAATACATCAATGTTGTGTATTTTGACACATAAACACATTTGTTATCTTTGATGCGTCTCGTACAAATGAACGCGCTCAGACGAGTTCATTCACGGGGAAATTGCAAATCGCAAAAAGATCGACGCCAGATTCAAAATGGCCGACTCCCTGTTCAGTTGAGGCCAGGGTCACAAAAGGGTCACTTGTCTTTTACACCACTTTCACATACAATTGAAGATTTTCACCACCATTTGTGCAACAGTTTATCCATTTCCGACAACATTTAGTGACTCAAGAATTCCAATTAACATCATAATAAACGGAGGGGCCACATGAAATCGATTGGTGAGCTGCAAGTGGCCCACGGGCCGCGAGTTTGACACCTAAAGTTACTGCTAATTTACGTGGAAAAACAACATCCTTTCTGGTATGTGAAGGCCACCGTAGTTCCCTGAAACACTTAGGAAAAGGACGGGTGAGCAGACGAGTCACCAATTAGATGTCACCAAGTAGATTCTTACACACTTAATAAACCATAAACAAGAGCTAAAGCTAATGATGATAATAAATAAAGTCAGGGTGAACGACGACACACACACACACACACACACCAGAAATAACCAGGTGTCTGCAGCGTCTCATCCTCAGCTGCTCTCTGTGACTCTGCTAACAAGACTGTCCTGGTGCTGCAAGTACATGAGTGTGTGTGTGTGTGTGTGTGTGTGTGTGTGTGTGTGTGTGTGTGTGTGTGTGTGTGTGTGTGTGTGTGTGTGTGTGTGTGTGTGTGTGTGTGTGTGTGTGTGTGTGTGCGTGTGCCTGTGGATGCCAGACATAGCTCGACACGCTCGTTATCTCCCTCCGCTCAACACTCCTGTCTTTTTAAGCCGTTTCCTGTATAAGCAGCGTCCTTTAAATCATTTTAAATCACTGTCTTTTTTAGCTACTCGATCGGTCAGATCTGCGTCATCGTGCAACAATGAAACCTGTGTTTATCGCGACAATTTGAAAGCTATGCTAGCAATAAAGCTATGCTTTGTCAAATTTTGAATGATATACTAACTTATGACTTTTTTGTCAAATTTTGGACCAATTTTTTTTTTATACTTTTTTTTGTCAAATTTTGGACGAAATACTAACCTGTGATTTTTTGTCAAATTTTGGACCAATTTTTGTTTAATACCTTTTTTGTCAAATTTTGGACGAAATACTAACCTGTGATTTTTTGTCAAAATTTGGACCAATTTTTTTTTGTCAAATTTTGAATGATATACTAACTTATGACTTTTTGTCAAATTTTGGACCAATTGTTTTTAATACTTTTTTTTTTGTCAAATTTTGGACGAAATACTAACCTGTGACTTTTTGTCAAATTTTGCACCAATTGTTTTTAATACTTTTTTTGTCAAATTTTGGACGAAATTCTAACCTGTGATTTTTTGTCAAAATTTGGACCAATTTTTTTTTGTCAAATTTTGAATGATATACTAACTTATGACTTTTTTGTCAAATTTTGAATGATATACTAACTTATGACTTTTTTGTCAAATTTTGGACCAATTGTTTTTAATACTTTTTTTTTTGTCAAATTTTGGACGAAATACTAACCTGTGATTTTTTGTCAAATTTTGCACCAATTGTTTTTAATACTTTTTTTTGTCAAATTTTGGACGAAATACTAACCTGTGATTTTTTGTCAAATTTTGGACCAATTGTTTTTAATGCTTTTTTTTTTTGTCAAATTTTGGACGAAATACTAACCTGTGATTTTTTGTCAAATTTTGGACCAATTTTTTTTAATACTTTATTTTGTCAAATTTTTGACGAAATACTAACCTGTGATTTTTTGTCAAATTTTGGACCTTTTTTTTTTGTCAAATTTTGAATGATATACTAACTTATAACTTTTTTGTCAAATTTTGGACCAATTTTTTTTAATACTTTTTTTTTGTCAAATTTTGGACGAAATACTAACCTGTGATTTTTTGTCAAATTTTGGACCAATTGTTTTTAATGCTTTTTTTTTTTGTCAAATTTTGGACGAAATACTAACCTGTGATTTTTTGTCAAATTTTGGACCAATTTTTTTTTAATACTTTATTTTGTCAAATTTTTGACGAAATACTAACCTGTGATTTTTTGTCAAATTTTGGACCATTTTTTTTTTGTCAAATTTTGAATGATATACTAACTTATAACTTTTTTGTCAAATTTTGGACCAATTTTTTTTAATACTTTTTTTTTGTCAAATTTTGGACGAAATACTAACCTGTGATTTTTTGTTAAATTTTGGACCAATTTTTTTTTTTAATACTTTTTTTTGTCAAATTTTGGACGAAATACTAACCTGTGATTTTTTGTTAAATTTTGGACCAATTTTTTTTTTTAATACTTTTTTTTGTATAATTTTGGACGAAATACTAACCTGTGACTTTTCTGTAAAATTTTGGACAAACATTATTTTTTCGTCAAATTTTGGACAAACATTATTTTTTCGTCAAAATTTGGAAATCATAATAACCTGTGATTTTTTTGTCAAATTTTGGACAGATTTTTTTTTTTTTTTTTTTTGTCAAATTCTGAACAATATTTTTCAAGTACACCAGGTGGAAAATATTGTGTGTGTGTGTGTTTGTTTGGATGCCAGATATAGATTGACACCTTTCCTGTCAACGTAGCATCCTTTAAATCACTTTCTTTTTGAATTACTTGATTAGTCGGATTTAAAAAAAAGCTTTTGTGTCGTCGTGCAACAAGGAAAACTGTGTATATCGCGACAATTTGAAAGCTATGCTAGCAATCAAGCTACGCCATCGAGCCAACAACTCCACATGCTAACAACTAGCGCTAACAACCTTCTGAAACATACTGTTAAATATGTCACTGTCACCTCCTGGACTTTGTACTTGCCTATGAAATAACATGCCACAAAAAATGCTGATATTCCCTGAACACTGAGTCAAAATTAGCATAATAATAAAAATGAAAGTCAAATTGATTCGTTCTGTGCCGTTTTTTTCATTTTCTCTCTTCATTCCTTCACCGCTCTGAGACGTCTCACACTATCTTCCACAACAGCCGTGTTTCCCATTCGATCCCTGTCGCCTTTAAAGAACACAACGCGCTGCTCATCAATCATAAACCTCCAGGGGAATATAATCTCATCTGTCAGGCATGCTACGTTCAGATTACTCATCTGTCGGCTCGCTTCAGCGCAGCAGGTAACACACGAACTGCAGAACCAGCGTGATGTGTTTGTGTTTGATGAACTCTTGAAACTGCAAATCAAGACGGAAACACAGTGACTGAGGCCGACATGAGAAGTTTGGAGAGCGGAGGGCAGCGTTTCACCTTTGAGTTTACGTCTGACCGACTTTCTGATTCTGAAATTTTGTCCAAATTTTTTGGGGGGACTTTATTTTTTGACATTTTGGAAAAAATATTTTTTGGGACTATTTTTGTGAAATTTTAGAAATTTTTTGTCAAATTTTGGACGACATTTTTATTAGACTTCTTTGTAAAATTTTGTACAAAAATTTTTTTGTCAAATTTTGGACAAATCTTTTTTTATTTTTGACTTTTTTGTCAAATTTTGGACACATTTTTTTGGGACTTTTTCTTGTCAAATTTTGGACTGCATTTTTAGTAGACTTTTTTGTCCAATTTTGTACAAACTTTTTTGTCCAATTTTGGGCGACAGTATGACTTTTTTGTCAAATTTTGGACAATTTTTCTTTTTTACTTTTTGTCAAATTTTGGAAAAAAAAATTCTTGAGAGACTTTTGTCAAACTTTGGACACATTTTGGAAACATTTGTTTTTTTTGTTGTTTTTTTGTCAAATTTTGGACAAAAAAATGTTTTGGTCAACTTTTGATCGATATACTATAGTATGACTATTTTGTCAAATTTTGAACAACACTTTTTTTTAAAAGGAGGAGAAGAAGGTGGAGCGTTTCACTTGTTGGTAAGAATGCATTTGTAAGCTGCTCGTTGTGTGAACAAATACAAAAGATGGTCTTTCGTTGTCTTCCAGTCACAAAAGAAACGGCCGTTTTGAAGGTTTGAGACGCTTTTCCACTCAACAGTTCTCGCACGACTCGACTCGGCTTTTCCATCAGTGACAGAACCTGGTGTTTTCTTTAGTTCCTGCTCTGACGAGGTTCAGCCGAGTCGATGCTAAACTGTGACGTCAACAGACGACAGCGTCCTTTAACTGTAGATTAAAGTTTAAAAGACTTGTCGCGCTAGAACTGTACATGGAAACGCACCACGAGAGTCGTTTTAAGAGTTTAGTTTTACGTTTTTACGAACAAAGAAAAGAACGAGATCACAGGGAAAGGTCAGCTTCCATATGAATACGGGCTATGTTCACTTTTCATACATGGTCTAAGGGTGTTCAGGGCCTGCGATGTCAATGTAAAAGCAAACTGATACTGACACAACACTGCCACCTACAGGAGGAAAAGAGACATTCACAAACCCAGAACGTCAGCGGTCATAGAAAAGTGTCCGAGCTCTGCTGTCGCAGCAGCAGCAGCAGCAGATATGGCCCTATGTTCCTTTAATATCCAGAAAATAGTACCCTGCTTTTATTTTGAAAAATGAAAACGGTTCGTGTTCAAAGGCGTGTGTTATTTCTTCAGCGTCCTGTTCCTGTTCCTGTCAGTCACAGCTTCAACATCCTTATTTTTGTGTTGTCTCAGTGTCTCAGCTTGAATGTGAATAAGGCTTCCTTACGTCCATGAGCGTTGGGACACACAGAGGACAAAGTGTCTCAGATGTCCTCACATCTGTGGATCCACGGCGCGTCGATCGGCACAAACATGAACATCGGTCCGGTGTGTGTCTGCTTGTGTGTCCGTTTGTGCGTCTGTGTGTGTGTGCGCGTCACACGGTCTCCTGAAAGCACAGGGCCTCCACGGCGTCGCTGGGTCCCTGCGAGACGCCGCCGATCACGTAGAGCATGCTGGGCGTCTGCACGAGCGACGAGGAGCAGCGCGCCGTCGGCATCGGCGCCGCGTACTCCCAACGCCGCTTGGCGGGATTGTAGCTCTCCACGGAACCCAGAGGTGACGGCTCGTTACCTGAGAGACAGAGGGTGAGACACAGAGGGTGAGACACAGGGTGAGACACAGAGGGTGAGACACAGGGTGAGTCAGTACAAAACTGTTTACATTTAAAAATTCCATCTTATGTCTCTTATTAACTCTCATGTCACTCCCGTCTCTGTCCTGGTGCCCGAGGTGAGATTGGGATTTTAATCCTGACACTAAAACCAAATTAGGTCGGAATTGGGTTATTAAGTTATGAAGTTGGATAAAACAGATTTTCAGACACAGACAGATGATAGGTGAATGGATGGATGGATGGATGGATGGATGGGGGACAGAAGGATGGATGGATGGATGGATGGATGGATGGATGGACGGATGGGTGGGTGGATGGATGGGTGGGTGGATGGACCGACAGAAGGATGGATGGATGGATGATGGATGGATAGCTATATGGATGGATGGATGGATGGCTATATGGATGGATGGATGGACAGATGGGATGGATGGCTGGGTGGATGATGGATGGATGGACAGCTATATGGATGGATTGATGGACAGATGGGATGGATGGATGGATGGATGGATGGACAGCTATATGGATGGATGGACAGCTATATGGATGGATGGACAGCTATATGGATGGATGGATAGCTATATGGATGGATTGATGGACAGATGGGATGGATGGACAGATATATTGATGGACAGCTATATGGATGGGTGGATGGATGAAGAGATAGATGGACCTGATGGATGGATGGATGGGCAGGTGGATGGACAGACATATGGATGGATGGGCAGGTGGATGGACAGACATATGGAAGGAGGATGGATGGATGGAGTGACACATGGTTGGATGGGTGGATGGATGAAGAGGTGGATGGATGAAGAGATAGATGGGTGGATGGACAGATATATGGACCCAATGGATGGATGGACAAATATATTGATGGACAGATGTATAGATGGGTGGATGGATGAAGAGATAGATTAGTGGATAGACATGGATGGATGATGGATGGATGGAGTGACACATGGTTAGATTGATATACATAAACACATGTTCAAACTTCAAAGGCTGAATCATGTGTCGTCGTCTATTCATTAATGAGAATGACCACAGCGCCCTCTACAGTCTTTAATGATGATTGTCATTAAAGACTCACATGAGTGTGTGTGGGATGAATGGGTTTCAGTTCATCAAACTTAAACATACAAACACAGCTTCATGTTTCCTCTGAGCTTTAACTGTTGTTGACAGTGACTTGTTTTCATGTAAATGCAGATAAGTTATATTTATATTATTATTTATTGCAGGTCATATCAGTGAGTGTTGTAGGAAACACTGACACCAAGAGGACGGCACTGAAACTACAACACATTTCACTCATTTACTTCATTTCTACCATATGTTGAATCTCACTCAGGATAATTTTTCCTCTCTCTGTTTTTGTTCTGCTGCACTGACCTCTCTCTCTCTCTCTCTCTCTCTCTCTCTCTCTCTCTCTCTCTCTCTCTCTCTCTCTCTCTCTCTCTCTCTCTCAGGTGATGCTCTCTCTGTCATTTACTCACATCAGCTCTAAACTGTTGCTCGTTTCCATGGAGACACACATCACAGCATGTCCCCTAATGATATGGATGTGTGATGTGTGTGTGTGTGTGTGTGTGTGTGTGTGATGTGCGGGTGCGTGTGTGTGTGTGTGTGTGTGTGTGTGTGTGTGTGTGTGTGTGTGTGTGTGTGTGTGTGTGTGTGATGTGCGGGTGCGTGTGTGTGTGTGTGTGTGTGTGTGTGTGTGTGTGTGTGTGTGTGTGTGTGTGTGATGTGCGGGTGCGTGTGTGTGTGTGTGTGTGTGTGTGTGTGTGTGTGTGTGTGTGTGTGTGTGTGTGGAAGAACAAAGTCAGAGTTGCCGACGGTCGTTCTTTTCAAAGTAAAGTGAACCTCGGCTCCTGTCTCATGTTTTATGTAGACACGCAACTGTATCTGTGGATTTACACACACACACACACACACACACACACACACACACACACACACACACACACACACACACACACACACACACACACAGGTTTGTGCAGCTGTTCTTCTGAGGACTCTGCACTGACTAAACTAAGCCTCTTTCCTTCTCTTTAACCATAACAAGAGTTCAAATCTTAGGGCGCTTTCACACCTATAGTTCTATTGCTGTGATCCAGGTGGACAGATGGATGGATGGATGGGTGGATGTATGCATGGTTGGATGATGGATGGATGGACCGATGGATGGATGGACGGATGGATGGGTGGGTATATGGATGGATGGTGGATGGATGAATGGATGGATGGTGGATGGATGATGGATGGGTGGGTGTATGGATGGATGGTGGATGGATGGACCAATGGATGGATGGGTGGGTGTATGGATGGATGGTGGATGGATGGATGATGGATGGATGGGTGGGTGGTTGTATGGATGGGTGGATGGATGATGGATGGATGGGTGGGTGGTTGTATGGATGGGTGGATGGATGATAGATGGATGGGTGGGTGTATAGATGGACCGATGGATGGGTGGATGGACTGACCGATGGGTGAATGTATGCGTGGGTGGATGATGGATGGATGGACCGATGGATGGATGGGTGGATGATGGATGGATGGACTGATGGATGGGTGGGTGTGTGGATGGATGGATGGATGTTTGTTGGATGGATGGATGGACGTATTGGTGGGTGGTTGTATGGATAGTTGGATGGACAGATGGGTAGATGGGTGTATGATGGTGGATGGATGATGGATGGGTGTATGGATGGATGTTGGATGGATGGATTGGTGGGTGGTTGTATGGATGGTTGGACAAATGGGTAGATGGGTGTATGGATGATGAATGGATGGATGATGGATGGGTGGGTGTATAGATGGACCGATGGATGGGTGAATGTATGCGTGGGTGGATGATGGATGGATGGACCAGTGAATGGATGGGTTTTTTAGTTTTGCAGCGATCATTTTGAAAATAATCGCAGCAAAACTGGAGAAGCAGCTCGATCACATGAACCCTGACATCGTTAAATCAGTGATATTTGTTCCTGTTCCGACTTTAGACTAAACCTCGTTCTCTCTGCACCAAACTCCACAGAGAAAATCATCCATTTTACTTCTCAGTTCACAGGAGTCGCTGATCCACTGCTGCCTCTATCAGTAAAAGTCTTATTTTGTGACCTTCTTATTCGAAAATCCTTCCAATTTTGGATCGACTTGGTGGACACAAACATATCTTTCATCCTCAGCTGCTTCCTTCCCCACTGTTTCCTATCGTTCATCCTCAGCTGCTTCTTTCCTCTTCACCTCACTCTAACCTGCTGCTCATCATCGGAATTCAATGCAGTGCGGTCAGATCTCAGGTGTTTGGTCAGATGCTGAGGTCAAAGGTCGTCCTGCACAGCAGTAGATGATGCATCACAACCAATCTTTTTATGGATATAAGGACCAAAGAAAGCAGCTGCTCCAGATGCCTCAAACTATTCAAGGGTGAAAACGGAGTTCGGAGGAAATAACATTCATTCATTCATTCATTCGTCTAGCGCTCTATCTTCCACATGAAGGAACGTCAATCCCGTCTGATTGATGCTGACTATGATGAGGACACCTCGGCATTTACGGCTTTGTAATGTGACAGAGTGATGAATTGCTCTTAGATTCTTAAAAAATTCTGTTTATTTTCTCAATAACTTATTCAATATGTGGTTTAAAGGAGACTTGCAACTACAATAAGAGAAAAGTCTGATAAGGACCAGGCGTCATCTGCATATAACTGATATCACATGATCGTGATTAAAAAAAAAAACAGAAAAACAACAAACGGGCCCAGACATGAACCTTGAGGCACGCCTAACTCTGTGATTATGTGATGATGTACAGCCACAAAATACTGAATATTCAGCGGCATTTTTTAAATGTTCTAAACTTCAGCAGGAGCAACCTACGAGATGCATTCAAAGACCTTGGTAAACGTCATCACTTCTGCGGGATCTTGAGCTTGTTGAGCTTAGAGGAGGAGCTTCAACAAGCTCAACAATTTATTATTGGTATTTATTTATGCCACCATTTTGTTATATAGTATATATACATACATATACATAGTATATGTATGTATATGTATATATATATATATACATACATATATATATATATACATATACATATACATAAACATATACATATACATACATATATAAACATATGTATACATATATATACATACATATACATATATATATACACATATGCATACATATATATATTTACATATATATACATATGCATACATATATATACATACATATACATACATATATACATATACATACATATATATACATAAACATACATATATATACATACATATATATATATACATACATATACATACATATATATATACATACATATATTTGTATATATATATATATAAATACATATATATATATATATACATATATATATACATATATATACAAATATATATATAAATACATACATATATATATACATACAAATATATATATATACATATATACACACATATATATATACATATATATATACATATATATATATATACACACATATATATATATACATATATATATATACACACATATATATATATATACATATATATACACACATATATATATATACATATACATATATATATACATATACATATATACATACACATATGTAACCTTATACATGTATACATGTATAGATCTTTAAATATAAGCATCACCAGCTTCATAAAAATGACATTTTTAAGATGATGTAGTTCCATAAGAAGATAAAGGTTAAGCCACTTTAATAAATGTGATTATTCTGTTTCTCAGCAGTGACGTATGACTTTGGACTTGACGCGTCTCCTTCGCTTTTTTATTTGCCTCAGAAGGCAGAAGGTTTGAAATGAGCCGTAAACATCGATGACTCATGCTCATGCCAAAAATAGCTGTGGACGAGACTGAAAGAGTCACAGCTGTTACTCACAGAGAGGAGGAAACAGCCGCCTCACCGACGCCCCCTACTGTTACATTTAACGCTGCTGCAGTGGTTGATATATGTTTTGTCATATTTTATTTCTCTTATAATACTTTAAACTTCTCGTGGTGCATGTGCAGTGTCAACTCTTCTACGACTGCATTATCCGACTGCGTAACCACGGAAACCCCTCAAGCCCTCGTAGTTCTCCGTCGCGGTGCCGGATACGCACTGCAATATTCCCGCACGACCAGTAGGGGGTCGCTACGCAAGACCGGCCGAGTCCCATGAAGCCAATGGTCGGTAACGCCGTCGGTTGTCGTGCTACCAGCTACAGCGAGGGTCATCTGCGCGTCCTTGTACGAATTTAAGGAGGTTTTGGTATTTCTTCACTTCTTCGGTGTGGCGTTCAACAGTTGGATTCATCTCGAACGCGTCTTCGCGCTAGCAGTCGGCGTTTTGAAAATGCCGCCGCCAGTGGTTACGTTGGGATAGTAGTTAGCGCTGCTCTTTTCCTTTAAAGGGACACTGTGTAGTATTTATGGGTTTATATAACCCAAAATCCACTTTTTTATACATATTATGTGCTCCTGCATTGTCTAGTCGCTGTATAATAGTTTTTGTTTCATTTTCGTAGTGTTTCAAAAAGTCATGTAAAATAACACGGTCGCGGGCCGCGGTTGCATAGCCACTGTTAGCAGAGAGACGCCATGTTTCTACCGGAGCCTGTAAGGACAAACGCGAGAGAACAAATCAAGCGTCTCTTTACTTGTAGCTGAAGTCCCGCCTCCTCTCTCTCCGCTTCGTCTGCTACGGCCGTGGTAGCTCCGCCCTCTCCCTCGCCTCACGAACCTCATCTGCTGACACGGAGAAAGACGACGAGGACGACATTTGACCAGCTGAGGACACCGTAGCGTTCAGGGAAGGGAGGGGGTGAGCAGAGGAGCAGTTCTTTGTTGTAAATTTCAGCCTCTCCTCTAGATGGCACTACTTTCTTCACCTTTAATAAACAGACCGCTCCAGTTCCACTGTAGGCTAACGCTAACGGAGCTAAAGCTAACTGGTAAACGGTGCCTGGACCCCAGTGTCGCGGCACGTAAACATGACGTCAAATGCGTCTTTTTTCCGGTCGGTCGTCATGGAAACGCGTCGTGCATTCACTATAATTCAAACAGAGATTGAAGAAAAGATGAAGAAGTAGAAAAGAAAGTGTCACGTATGGTTCTCCAGTATCACAGTAATGATGTGTTGATGATAGTTTCACGGAAAACGGTGATAAACAGCTGTGATTGTGGTGAGATTTTCATTTTTTCGGGATTGATTGTGTGTGTTTGTGTGTATACTGCTGTGTAAAGTGTGTTGTTGTTGCTGATGCATGTAAAAGTACACAGTAAAGTCACTCAATATCTGCCTAACGAGCATGTCGTCAAAGTAAAGCCTGACCTGGGATTAAATTGTAGCTCCGCTCAGCCTCTTCACGCCGCCGCGGATTTAATTTAACAAACGCAGCTCAGTCGAGGAGAAAATTGAAAGGTAATGGACAATTAATTTGGCTCTGTGTGTGTGTGTGTGTGTGTGTGTGTGTGTGTGTGTGTGTGTGTGTGTGTTCTTGTACTTGCGGCATACTGAGGACCATTGAGGGTTTTTAAACAACAAAGTGAGGTAATTTTTACGGAGTGAGGACATTTTTTTTTCAGTTTTGGACGACATAGTATAGTATGACGTTTTAGTCAAATTTTGGACCAAAAATTGTTGGTCCAATTTTTTTTTTTTATTTTGGTCGACATAGTATAAGTATTATGTTTTTGTAAAATTTTGAACCAAAAATTAAAAAAAATAAAATAAAAAATCTAAAAAATTTCCAGCCCTTTTTGCTTTGGGGCTCCACCTGCAGACATTTTATGGTACTGCAACCAATAGTTCTTTATAGATGTCATTCATGAAGTAGATATTTGTAATTGTGTTGATTAATAAAGTGGAAATGTTGGTCCTCACTTTGTCAGCAACCCAGTCCTCAGTATGCAGCAAGTACAAGAATGTGTGTGTGTGTGTGTGTGTGTGTGTGTGTGTGTGGCTTCACTTTGTGAACCTCTCACTAGTCCACACCAAATCCCATAGAGAAAAACAGCCGCTTTAAATCAAGGCACACGGGAGCCGTTGATCCTCTGCTGCCTGATTTTGTCACGTCAGTGTTTGAAATCCTTCCTTTAGATTTACCTCAGTGACACAGACCTATCAAATGTGGCAGCAGTCGTTCAGCAGCTGCTGGTTATTCGTGAGATAAAAACGCTGATTTTCACTATGGGGTTTGGTGCAGGAGAACGAGTCGTTTCTCAAACGTCAGTTTCCAGCCAGAAAAGGTGATTGTGATGATATAAAGACACCAGTGTGCGAAATACCCATCGGGGGGGGGGGACTTATTATATTGTGTATATTAGTCACAATTATTTTTGACTGAAATTGAAATCATGATTAATAGACACAATATTCATTGATTTCAAAACGAGTATTTATTGAACCACCAAAACTCAACTTTAAATATAATTTAAAAGAACAACCAGAAATTATGGCGCCCCCGAAGTGACATGAGGAAAAAAAAAATGGCGATTTTTTTTTTTTTAATCTTGAGTTTCAAAGTCGAGATCTCAAGTTTCCAAAAAAATATGAAAATTTTTTTGAAAATTAAAAAAACTTTTTTTTCCATATTTTTTGGACACTTGAGATCCAGGCTTTCCAAGAAAAATATGAAAAAAAAATTTTTTTGAAAAAAAAAATATATATATTCGAGTCGAGATCTCGAGTTTCCAAAATATATGGGGAAATTTATTTTCTTTTTTTTCTGAAATCTCGAGCTTCCCAAAAAATATGAAAAAAAAATATTTTATTGAAAAATAAAAAAACTTTTTTTCCATATTTTTTGGGAAACTCGAGATCTAGGCTTTGCAAGAAAAAAATGAAAATACTTTTTTTTAGGAAAAAATAAAAATATTTGAGTCGAGATCTCGAGTTTCCAAAATAAATGAAGAAGAAGTGAATTTTTTTTTTTTTCACACACATCACACGCTTGCTGCAGCTGAACGTAACACGGGTGCATTCAAGGTGTTTTTCGAGCATAGGAATTTACAATCGTTTTTCTTCGATTATAATGTTTTTATGATCGTGAGAAGCCAAAATCAAAATCATGAATAAAATTCAATTAATCTTCCAGCCCTAGTTTAGACCCCCCTCAAAATTTGCCTTTAAGGCTTTCAGGGGGTCTCGAGTGTTAATCAGGGGGGTCTAACCCCCCCAGACCCCCCTGTGTTTTTCACAGTGATATTCTGAGGATATCACAGATGTATTTTTTGGATGTTTTAAGCTTTTTCCTAAGTGTGTAAAATCAGTTTTTGCTGCTGACGGAGCAGATCAGGCTGATTCTTGGTGTCCAGACTGTGTCAGTGCCTCAGGTTATCATTTAAAAAGCTCCCCGTTACACTCATATATTCATGATTTACAATATTTACATTTAGGAGTCGACTTTTTTTAATCCCCGAGCAGCGGAAAGTAGGAAAATTGGCTGTTTTACATTTTGCATACCCGGGGTTTAAAAGCACAATTTATCAATTTATTTTCCATTAAGGTTAGTCAGACTGCGACGGCATTAGCATAATGTCTGTTCTGACTTTGCAAAGTCAGTCAAAATAGGTTTTTTTTTTTAAAGAGAAAGTTTCCCATAGAAATGGAGATTTTTGGGGGGGAGTGATCATGAAGTGAGCGCTGAGAGAATATTCAGAGGGAAGAACTGACTGTACTTTTACTTCCAGTTTATTATCATCACCCAGATGACAGCGGCGCGGATTTGGGACCTTGAAAGTCGGCGTCGGTTTAAATACCTGAGATTTTTTGCTCCAAAATTGTCCTCTCTGTGAACTGATGTTTTTCTTTAGGCATCAACAGAAAACGCTGCAGGGCTTCGTGTGATCTGTGAAACTTCTGCGACGCTGTTGTAGAACTGAATAGTAACGTGGAGGTGATTCTGCTCCAGGTCTGTTATTGATCAACAGACTGAAATAAAGCTCATTCTGTTCTTGAATCGCAACGTTTCTCTCTTTAACTCAAAGAACAAACTGAGAATATTTAAAAAACGAAAAGCAAAAGATGAAGATTCCTCTGACCTAAACCACCGACGGCGATGACTCTTCCTCCCAGACATCCTGCCACAAAGTCGGCTCGCTTCTCCCTCATCCTGGACGTTCGGCTCGGTTTGATCCAGATTCCTGAGGGGAAAAAAAAGAGACATTTTTATTTTTAATAAAAGCAATAGAACTAGTGCTGTGCGATAGGTTAACGCGCGCTAATGCACGACGCGTTTCCATGACGCCTGATGGTTACCAGTTAGCTCCGTTAGCTGCGTTAGCTCCTTTTAGCGCCGTTAGCGTTAGCCCACAGCGGAACTGGAACTGGTCTGTTTATTAAAGGAAAAGAGCAGCGCTAACAAATAACCAGCGTACCCGTGTTACTGCGTATGTGCGCCTCTGTTTTTAAACGTTAGCGTTAGCGTTAGCTTTAGAGACTCATTTGAACAATCGGGGAGTCACGGAAACATGACGTAACGCACACGTCTTTTTCCGCTCAGTCGTCGTGGAAACGCGCCGTGCGTTAACGTTTGACAGCACTAAATAGAACGTGAACTATTCTTTTCAATCGCAAATGAATCCCACGTGTTTGTGTTTACGATTATTTTTCCGACGCCATAATCGTCTGAGACAAACAAAAACACTCAGGTCTTTAATGTAAGAAAAAGACATTTCTGACGTTGTAAAAGTAAAGTTTACGTCGCACATCAGTCTCGACTAAACCACCACTGGCTAGTTTCCAGTTGGTAGTTTACTCATTTTGTGTATATTCCTCGTAATGAGCATTCATTAATAATGATTATCATAATCATCATTAAAAAAAGGGAAAAACCAACAATGGGCCCAAACATGAACCTTGAGGCACGCCTCAGTCTGACTGGCTGCACTGAATGCAAACGTATGTGATGACGTACAGCCACAGGGACGGGGATTTAAAGCAAAAATATCGAATATTCAGTCGTATTATCACACATTCTAAGCTTCCGCAGGAGCAACCTACGAGATGCATTCAAGGACCTTGGTAAATGTCACAATGTCATCAGCTTAGAGGAGCAGCTCGGAGAACGAAAAGACATTTCTGACGTTGTAAAAAGTTTGCAAAGTCAGACGCAGTTCACTCATTTCGTGTTGAGCAATATCGCAGAGAGTATATTCCTCGTAATAAGCGAGTTATTACTCGTTATCAGACCTGACAGAGGGAGCGTTTGTGTGTATACAGCAGCAGAGCACGGGGCGGGCGGAGACAATTAAGCACTCATTCTGTCAAACTGAGGAAAACTTCTGAAACATCAAACTCCAGCCTGTTTCGAGTCGACTCGTCGAGTTGCTTTACTCACGCGGTGTTTCTGTCGCTTCCGTCTGTTACGAAGTGTTTGCCATAGATTTGACCGGGGTTTGAATGTCAGAGACATTTGTTTATTTAAAAAAAATATGCAGTACAGGGTACACCTTCCCGTGTGGAATATTGCCAAATTGCAAATATTTTAGCTAGCTCTGGCTAACGCTACTTAACCCTACCGAAATCACCTCCTATTTCTAAATTCTAAAAACTTGAAAACATTTATTCTCGACGTAGAAGACGGCGAACGACGGAGCCTTTCCGTCCGTGCTATGCGTTCATTTCGTCCCTGCGCTGTGAAAGTCGCAGGACAGCTAGCTTACGCTGTGCGAAACGAAGCAAAACCACCAGGAATCGCCATTTTTACACCAAATATACATAATCGCGCCGCAGCGATCATTTTGTTTTGCTACATTTTGTGATGCCAGTGATGGGATGGCGTAACAAAAACGCTAGGAACCAAGTGTTTTTTGCGTTTTTTGCAAAAGTTCGGAAACATTACAAATCGACGCAATAACAATGCAACAAAACGGGTGCGTGCCAATTGCGGGTTAGCACCGGCTGACGCAAATATCGCGTTTGTGCGTCGACTTTGACAAAATCCCGTCAAAGTCAATACGATGCGAACACAGCATTATATTCCGTCGTCTTTAGATTCCACTGCCTACGCTAAAATCCGTGTGTGTTTCTGTCTATTCTAAAATCAAGCTATATAAAAAAAAAATGGCCGCCATGTTCGCTGGTGCCTGCGACTTGGCACTGCCCTCTAGAGGTGGTACTGTGCAACATCCAGACCAAAGCAATAGACGCGGAGATAACGCTTGACAGTTATCGTTTGCTTTTATTGTGTTTTTAACACTTGTTCTAAAACACTTTCACTGCGATTGACCTCTCGTGTGTCGTGATGTTTTTTTTATCGCCGTCTCATGACGACGTTTTGCCGCCACATCTGCAGCCCAACTTTCATTTTTATTATACTTTTGCAGCTCGGGGGGAAAATTCATCTGTGACCGTGAAATCCTGCGAAAATTGCTCGGCATAAAGACGAGCATTAGTCAGCAATAAAGACGGAGACACTTTATGTAAATGTGATCCGTCCCCCCCACCCAAAAAAAAAAATAAAGAAATAAAACGTGAGTGAGGCTGAGGACGGTACAGAAGAGTTTGGTAATCAGTGTTTCACAGGCTGCAGCAGAACACAGATCAGCTGTGGGAAAGAAGAGCAGCTTTAAAACAGCCGTGAAAGCTGAAAACTCTCTGACTCTGCTGTCTTTATAGCTCTGTGAGGTCCAAATAAAACCCTAAAAAAACTGTCTTTATGGGGACACGTTGGGCTTTTCCAGGATTAAGACCTGGTTTTAGGTTTAAGGGTAAAGGGTAAGGGTAAAGGTAAAGGTTAAGGTTAAGGTTAAGGTTAAGGTTAAGGTAAAGGTAAAGGTTAGGGACTTAGATATGATGGTTAAGGTTAAAGTAAAGGTCTTTGTGTCCATGTGTCTGCTGTGTGGACCAGGACAGTGAGGACATTTGATTATGGGTCAATAAATGGGTGTGAGTGAGTGAGTGAGTGAGTGAGTGAGTGAGTGAGTGAGTGAGTGAGTGAGTGAGTGAGTGATTTTATAAATGAGTGTTTGAGTAATAGTGTAAATGAGTGAGTGAGTGAGTGAGTGATAGTGTTTGAGTGAGTGGGTGATTTTGTAAATAAGTGAGTGATAGTGTAAATGAGTGAGTGAGTACATGAGTGATTATGTAAATGAGTGAGTGTGTGAGTGATAGTGTAAATTAGTGAGTGAGTGAGTACATGAGTGATTTTGTAAATGAGTGAGTGTGTGAGTGATAGTGTAAATGAGTGAGTGAGTGAGTGAGTGAGTACATGGGTGATTTGGTAAATGAGTGAGTGTGTGAGTGATAGTGTAAATGGGTGAGTGAGTGAATGATAGTGTGAGTGAGTGAGTGAGTGAGTGAGTGAGTGAGCGATAGTGTTTATGAGTGAGTGGGTGATTTTGTAAATAAGTGAGTGTGTGAGTGAGTGATAGTGTAAATGAGTGAGTGAGTACATAGGTGATTTTGTAAAAGAGTGAGTGATGTGTGAATAAGTGAGTGATAGTGTAAATGAGTGAGTGAATGATTTTGTATATGAGTGAGTGAGTGAGTGAGTGATTTTGTTAATGAGTGAGTGAGTGATTGTGTAAATGAGTGAGTGAGTGTGTGAGTGAGATAGTCTCGACCTCTGCAGCAGATCAGTTTTCCTTCTCCTGATAAAAACCTGGGGTTGGAAAAAAACGCCAGAAATATTAGTTTCACCTCATCAATATCAAATTAACGGGGATGCATGTGTGTTTTCTCTCTCTCACACACACACACACACACACACACACACACACACAAACAGCGCTTTTCTTTTATTTCTCTGCTGCTTTAACTCTAAGTAGAACAAATGAGTCACTTTGAGCGGAGAGCAGCGACATTTGTCAGCATTTCATTAATTCGGCCGCTCTGACACAGTGTGTGTGTGTGTGTGTGTGTGTGTGTGTGTGTGTGTGTGTGTGTGTGTGTGTGTGTGTGTGTGTGTGTGTGTGTGTGTGTGTGAGAGTGTGTTTATTTAAAGCTGCGAATCAATCTTCCTGCTCCTGTTTCACCACTTCACACAATCACACACACACAAACACACACACCTGGAGACACACACACACACACACTGGTTTCCATGACTTCAGAGGACGTTGCATTGATTTACTCAAACTCAAACTAACTTTAAAACATTCCGTCTTCACCTTAACATGCAGTTATTTACCTTATGAGGACATTTTGACCCTATAATAACGATATGACTGTGTGAACAGATTGAGGTCCCCACAACATGAGGATTACCAGGTACAGAGGATACAATTTCAGGATTCAGGCCCAGTTATTTATTCATAAATTCTGCATCGAACAACGCGATAATGATGTAAAACTGTAAAACGCTAAAAAACGCTAATAATAAGTGTTTTTATTGTACAAATGAAAACATTCGATATCACAGAGTAAATAAAACACATCGAGCAGACATCACGAAAAGACTCCACAACAGCGCTGTCAATCAAAAAAACTGGCCCCGCCTTTCAGACGGTTCGTCCAATCCCCACGCGGAAGCCCCAGCGTCCGTGCCCCGCCCACTGCTCCACTGACTACCCAGAGAAGCCGAGCTTCCGTGGAAGTCGCGTTTGTTTTAAACCGCGTTTGTTGAAGCAGCGTTGGGATTTTTTCTTTCTTCTGTACCATCCCATAAACCAGCCATTCTCAACCTTGGGGTCCCTTAAAGGTGAAGTAAGTAGTTTATAGTGCCATCTAGAGGAGAGGCTGAAATTTACAACAAAGAACTGCTCCTCTGCTCACCCCCTCCCTTCCCTGAGCGCTACGGTGTCCTCAGCCGGTCAAATGTCGTCCTCGTTGTCTTTCTCCGTGTCAGCAGATGAGGTTCGTGAGGCGAAGGAGAGGGCGGAGCTACCACGGGCGTAGCAGACGAAGCGGAGAGAGAGGAGGCGGGACTTCCTGCTACAAGTAAAGAGACGCTTGATTTGTTCTCTCGCGTTTGTCCTTACAGGCTCCCGTAGAAACATGGCGTCTCTCTGCTAACAGTGGCTATGCAACCGCGGCCCGCGACCATGTTATTTTACATGACTTTTTGAAACACTACGAAAATGAAACAAAAACTATTATACAGCGACTAGACAATGCAGGAGCACATAATA
>NC_139810.1:1487500-1512500 GCF_963457635.1 Microchirus variegatus | reverse complement strand
CCCCACTTCCACCTATAGATCACGACGATCAATGCTCTAATCTGAAAGTTGAGGATTGAGGGAATGAGCCAAAGTTATCAACAGAGGCAACAATAAACTCATAAGTTTGTGTTTGTGTTATTTACATAAAGACAACACAACACTTTTGTTGTCAGGTGTCAGACAAGGACGCGTTTTGATGATGATGATGATGTTATTAAATCAGCTGACGAAGATGAAACGGGAAAACAATAGAGACGAAAAATTTGCTGACATTTTACAACCATCGTTTTCCCCGTTTTCTGTCGTTCGGGGCTCACTTAGCTCCGCCCACAGCTCAGATCAAAGGGAGATGAGATGGTTCGGTTTATTTTCAATGTGGGGGGGGGCAAGTGTCATCATATTTCAGAAAGAACGAGCGAGAAAACAGGAAGCAGGAATATCCCGAACGCTTAGAGTGTGACGTACGAATCGCAGTCATAAATCCTCTGAGGCTGGAATTGTGCGGAGAACTCTGTGCTGCACTGTGGGGAGACGAGGATAGAACTTTTCTCCGACTCGCAGTTTTTCGGATACCGTTGCCGACAAAGCGGAGACAACAATTCCAGGAATTTAGCGCGTTGTGACGTCACGATGATCGCGGAAGTCAACGTCGCGTGTTTTTTATCTCCTGTATTTAGACTGAGGAGGAGCACAAAAACACCAGCGAGTCATCTTTTATCCACCCTTTGCAGACCGATAGGACCTCCAGAGTCCCAAAAATAAGGACTTAAATGATTAAAACGTTGATTTTGCATAATATGGTGACCTTTATTTACAAGAAAAAGTGATTATTTTTCCAGTGCAAACCTCACTTGTCAAGGTAATTTATCTTCCTGAGAAATAAAACAACATCAATAACCCAGAAACAAGGCTTTTGGTTTCCTGTTTTTCCTACAATCCCAGTCTCTGAGCTGCTGTGGATGATAATCCCGCTCCACTCTGATGATGTAGATGATGAGAACAACCTTGTCAAGTACAAACAAGAGCAAATCGATCACGTTTGCAGGTGCAGATATAAACTGTGAAGAAAACCACAGCACGTTTTCACTTTCACACTCACTGCGTTTCTAAAACTTTTAATTGCAGAGAAAGAAAAAAAAAACGAGTGAAACGTTTCCTCTGCAGTTAAAAATCTGTGCGTTATTATGATTATTATTAAAGTTATGAAGCTGCTGAGGTCGTTTTTGAAATCACGAAACTATAACAACACAGCAAGAGGTGAAAGCTAAAGAGGTTTAAATGCAGCACAGACGAACATCAGAAAAACACAATCGCAAATCAAGAAACAAACGCAAATCACAAAACATAAGCGCAAATCAAGAAACTCGAACTTAAATCAAGAAACAAACGCAAATCAAGAAACACGAACGCAAAACAAGAAACACAAACGCAAATCAGAAAAACACAATCGCAAATCAAGAAACACAAATGCAAAACAAGAAACACGAGCGCAAATCAAAAAACACGAACGTAAATCAAGAAACACAATCGCAAATCAAGAAACACAAATGCAAATCAAGAAACAAACGCAAATCAGAAAAACACAATCGCAAATCAAGAAACACGAACGCAAAACAAGAAACACAAGCGCAAATCAAGAAACACGCAAATCAAAAAACACAAACGCAAATCAAGAAACACAAACGCAAATCAAGAAACACAAACGCAAATCAAGAAACACAAACGCAAATCTAAAAACACAAACGCAAATCAAGAAACACACGCAAATCAAAAAAACACAATCGCAAATCAAGAAACACGAACGCAAAACAAGAAACACAAGCGCAAATCAAGAAACACACGCAAATCAAAAAACACAAACGCAAATCAAGAAACACAAACGCAAATCAAGAAACACAAACGCAAATCAAGAAACACAAACGCAAATCAGAAAAACACAATCGCAAATCAAGAAACACGAACGCAAATCAAGAAACACAAACGCAAATCAAGAAACACAAACGCAAATCAAGAAACACAAACGCAAATCAAGAAACACAAACGCAAATCTAAAAACACGAACGTAAATCAAGAAACATAAACGCAAATCAAGAAACACACGCAAATCAAAAAACACAAACGCAAATCAAGAAACACAAACGCAAATCAAGAAACACAAACGCAAATCAAGAAACACAAACGCAAATCTAAAAACACAAACGCAAATCAAGAAACACAAACGCAAATCTAAAAACACAAACGCAAATCAAGAAACACAAACGCAAATCTAAAAACACAAACGCAAATCAATTAACACAAACGCAAATCAAGGAACAGAAACGCAAATCACAAAAACACAATCGCAAATCAAGAAACAAACGCAAATCAAGATACACAAACGCAAATCCAAAAACACAAACCCAAATCTTAAAATACAAAAACCTCAGGGCCACCGTACTATTGTCTTTCATCACAAAAGAATGTAAAGAAGAACAAACACAGTTAGATTAAAGTGTCCAGTCAGATTTATCCATTTATCTTGAGTCATAAATGTCTATAATCTGTTTTTTACCTGTTGAAAATGTCACTTTCACTCAGCTTTACATAGTTTGAAATAAAATAACTACAAAAGATCACAGTAAAGACATCAAGGAGGGAAATATATATGACATTTTAAAATGATTATGATGAGAGTTTTGTGCAGAGGAGAATAAAAAGACAGGTTTGTGGACGTGTGACAGCAGCTGTCGGCTTGTTTCCGAGTTATCGCTCAACACATCCTCGCTCTCATTTGTTGATTCACACCGTAATGACTCTGCAGGCAGCGGAGCTTTATTAAAAAGAGACGACATCAGCAGGAGGCAAAACAAATCTGTGGGACGAGATCACGAGATAATGTGAGCTTCACGTCTACAGAAGGAAACTGGAGAGGATTTAAAAAGACTCGACGGTTCCGATTTCACTCGTTTTTCTTTTACATCTACGAATATGTTTTGTGTCCAACACACAGTGAGCTGAGTTTCTTCTCGAAAATAAAAAGTATCTCGGAATTACTTGAAATTCACCATCATAATAGTCGCCATTGCAGTGAACAAGGATCTGTTGAAAATATTAGAAAATCTATTAAGGAAAAATTTTAATGAATTTTTGAAATTCAGGAAATGATCCATTTGCCCTGATGCACTTTGACAGTGAGCCGAGTTTCTTCTCGAAAACAAAAAGTATCTCGGATTGACTTAAAATTTACCATCATAAAAGTCGCCATCGCCCTTAACAAGGATGCGTTGAAAATATTTGAAAATCTATTAAGGAAAATTTTTTATGAATTTTTGAAATTCAGGAAATGATCGATGATGCACTTTGACAGTGAGCTGAGTTTCTTCAAAAAAAACATTGGGCACATTTGCTTTGTGCCTAATGACGTTGCACAGTGTTTGTTATTATTTTAGCCTTTGAGGTTAAGTTTGTCACAAACGTACTAACAAGCCGACACTCTTCATTCAACACGTGGATTTCCTGTTGGTGTTTGTACTCCAGGACGAGCGTCTTCATCCGCTTTCATATAAACTTGTGCATTCATGACACAATAGTTCCTCTCAAGGGTGAGGTGTGAGCGTCGGATCAACACATTCCGTACGACGCGCTGAGAGGATCCCGGAGGAGGAGGAGGAGGATTGATGATGAGACGCCGCGAGGGCCGATCACTTCACCTCGAACAAGGTCGTCTTTCTTCGAGGAGGCGATGGAGTTCTGAGAGATTAAGAGGTTGGGTTCAAGTTTGTGTTGTTAGGTTTGTGAACGATGCCTCGGGGCGAACACGCCGACTTTGTCCGACAAGTGATTTAAAGACTCCGTGAGCGCCGCGGTCAATAACGCGAGGTCATTTACACTCTGTTTTTACTACGCGATTAAATCTAAAACGTCCGACGCGAGCCTCAGGCGTAATGCGCGGCAGTAATTCCTGTCTCTGCGAGCGTTTGGTTGAACAGGCGCGGCTCGGCCGTCGGCGAAGCAAACAGCCAGCGTTTCATGTCCCCGACAAACTAGAAACCGCTCGTCACGGGATCGTTCTCGCGTCTCCAAGGTCACAGGAGCCTTTCAAGGTTTACAAGGCCGCATTTTCATGGTTTACAAGGTCGCGTTAACCCTGCAACGCGGGTCAACAACGTGCATCGCAATGAGCTTTTCGGGCTCCTGATGTCGGTGCTACTGGGGGATGTGAATCTCTGGGTGATTCACGATTCGATTCAAAATCGATTCTCGATTCAAACGATTCTCGATTCAAACGATTCAAAAATGTATACAATGGATAGTGTGTTAAGGCAAATTATGGCATCAAAACAATGCGGTTTGTATAAGATAATGTGATAATGTGATCACAAAAAGGCAAACTCAAGACAAAACTTAAAGGTGCATTATGTAATAAATGATAAAATCCTCCTAATATGTCACAGAGACTCAGGAATAATGTTCATATAACAAACTGAACTCACCATCAACAACAGTACATACAAATATTTGCATTAAAAAAAATATTTTGCAGACTGCAAATCATGTTTATGTTTTTTTTCAATCATGTTTTGGCGTCAGGTGGCGCCACCTACCGCCATCTACCAATCACTGCAGTCAGTAGAGCCTCAGCTGCCGAGCAACCGCGGGTTGCCAGTTACGTCAGAAAACGAAACCTAAAAGACCTCGGTATTTTGCAATTTGAGTGTAGTAACCGTTTTTGGCCACATTCTCACATATGGCGCCTTTAATGATTTATTCATTCAAAACAAATAAAAACTTACTTACTGTACAAAAAAATAACTTGCATAACTAAAAGCTCAGGCTAGCTGCCTTTTTCTCCCAGAAGTTACAAAAATAAACTGTACAAAAATAACACAAACTGGTGTTTTGTGCGGTTTTTCACAATAGAAAACTTAAAAAATATATATATATTTTTTTTTTTTCAAAAATCGATTTTTTGAAGTTTATAAATCGATTCAGAATCATGGATGATGAGAATCCCGATTCCTATGTGATTTGGGATTTTTTTTCCCCTAGTTTTCACCCTCTTATAACATCATGATAATGAGGTCGCCTGGATTTATTTTTAATTTTACGGCTGTAGAATTGTGCAAGAAAATAAAGTTCAATGAGTGACTTCTTTTGCCCCCTTTTCCCAAGATAACTTTCACTGTCCAATATCTGGCAGTTATTCAACCGTTTAAGAATTACAATACTGAGACGCTTTTTAGATACCACAAATGGTCTAGGAGTTACGGCAACAGGAAGTACACATGCCAAATATTGTTGGCGACAAATACAAAGTGCACTGATGGCCAAGAATTACATTCATATCAGACTTTACACCTTTAAACGTATGCACCAAAGCAGCGAGCAGTCACTGTGAGACAGAAATGCAGTAAAATGACAAGTGTGAAGGTTTGGGGGGAAATTAAAAAAAGCTTTTCAAAGCTGTTTCATCTGTATATGTTATTTATTATTAACACAGACCATGAACTTCTCGTTTATAGCAGATACCGATTCACCGTTTAAAAGACGAATGTCTTTGCCGTAACTCAGACATTCACAGAAATTGGTTTCCGAGCCACAGATTAGTCACAGGACATTTTCTTTTTTTTGGGGGGGGGGGGGGGGGTGCTAAATAAATTTGCTCAATTCTTCCACAGCCTTTTCTTCATATATATATATATATATATATATATATATATATATATATATATATATATATATATATATATATATATATGAAGAAAATATATAAGATGATATAAGATTTAAATCTGCATTATATTTTATTCAGATGAGAAAACTTTTCCAGCTCATTTTCCACCACAGTCACCGTGGCTTCTGCCATTAGCCACGATTCAGCAGCCGGACGTGAGAAATGAACCCTCGGCTCATTAGAAAAGGAGCCAGTTAAAGAACATTAGCTGCTAAAATTAGCCAAATTATCACCTGAGAGGGAAGCGAGGACGGGACGGACGTAAACTGAGCACTGGTTCGTTTAATCTGATAATCTGGACTTGGTTCTTAACTCAACTGAGTCCAGTCTAGAGATAATTACAGAAGATGATTATGAGCTGGAGGACTGAGAACCTTCATAGACATGGTGGTGCAGCTAACGTTAGCTAAACTATCACCTGTGCACTAAGCTAACATGAGAAGAGACGTGAACTGAAGTCCAGTTTCAGAACCTTTTGCAGCCAAACTAGCACCTGTAAAGACTAAGCTAACATGTTAATGAAACACAAGTTAGGGAACGGACCACAGCTAACGTTAGCCAAAGTATCACCTGTGAAGTGAGCTAGCATGAGACGTATGTAAACTGAGCCCTGGTTCGTTAAATCTGATCATCTGGACTTGGTTCTTAACTCAACTGAGTCCAGTCTAGAGATAACTACAGAAGACGATGATGACCTGGAGGACTGAGAAACCTTCACAGACATGATGGTGCAGCTAACGTTAGCTAAACTATCACATGTGAACTAAACTAACATGAGATCTGACCTGAAGTGAAGTCCAGTTTCAGAACCTTCTGCAGCCAAACTAGCACCTGTAAAGACTGAGCTAACATGATAATGGAACACAAGCAAAGTTAGAGAACGAACCACAGCTAACGTTAGCCAAAGTATCACCTGTGAAGTGAGCTAGCATGAGAACAGACGTGAACTGAAGTCCAGTTTCAGAACTTTCTGCAGCCAAACCAGCACTTGTAAAAAATGAGCTAACATGATAATGAAACACAAGTTAGGGAACGGACCACAGCTAACGTTAGCCAAAGTATCACCTGTGAAGTGAGCTAGCATGACACGGACGTAAACTGAGCCCAGTTTCTGCGTTTACACCAGATTTTTCATGCTGAACAAATTACGTGAACGCCACGGCGTGAAAATACCGTAGCTAATAGGTTAGCTCCTATTTCATTAGCTGAGCATTTGATTCGGATTAAAAAGTGAACCGAGACAAACTCTAATTTATAGTTTTAAATAATTCATGTGTATTTGATAATTGCATTATTAGGCTTCGGGGTCAAAACGTGGATTTGTTTGTAATGTAATATATGCACATAATATATAATTTTTTTGGGCGGGTATATTGAGATGCAGTATTTTTCAGCAAAACCTTTAGTATTGTACATTAATTAAAGATGTTTGATTGTAATATTTCAAGGATTTAGTAAAAATCTGTAAAATAACTGTGTTTTTCTACAAAACCCTCCAGCTTGTCCATAAATAAAGATGTTTAATCATAATAACCTGTAAAATAATAGTATTTCTCTGTATAAGTATGCATTATCACTATATTAAACATGTTTTATTGTAATAATTCAGATAAAAACTGGCCATTTAATATACGTTTTAAATCTATGTCTTAGTATAGACATATATATGGAAATATTTCTCTCTGTACAGGGACGCTAATGTACAGCATGTGTCATATATATTTATATTATATATTAATTCTTCTTACAATAACACTGTGAACAATAAGCAGTTGCTCCTCAGACAACGACGATCCTCGTTCTTCGGTTAAACGGCTTCTCACTTGTTGTAATTACAGTTTCTCGCGAGCATCGCCGTCAGTTAGAGGATCCGTTAAATATGCATGAATGCAAATTACCGTAGCGCCGCCACGCTCATTTGCATACTGATGCGTCCGCAGCGTCGCCGGCTGCCAACGCGGCGGGCGGAAACGAGGCGTCGTGATGACCTGTTGCATGTCATCACCAACAACATCATCAACATCAACAACAACAACATCATCATCAACAACAACATCATCACCACCGTCACTGCCGCCGCAATCAGCTCAAGGAAAGTTCTTTTTAAACACTTCACAAGCTTCACGAGACTTTGTCCTCTCAAATTACCACAACTGTTGTGAGTAGAGGAAGTAAATTCTGTAAATAAGAGATAAAAACATCGCATCTACAATCATGTGCCACTTCATTAGGTACAGAGGAACGCCTTAGCCTAGTATTTATACTCGGACTGAACAATTCATCGAAATTTGACCAAAATCGCAACACGGCCCGTTGCAATTCTCAAATCGCATGAGGCTCAATATTTGTTAAATACGACCTAGTATTAGGGCAAAAGTTAAGAAATTATTTGTTTAATATTTGGAGACATACATCTGTGTGCTGCTGCTGTTTACTAATAATACATTAGATAATGAAAAAAAAAATCAACTTTATGTGTCCAATGACCAATTTAGTTCAAATATTGTCCAGATCTATACACATTGCATTCTTACATACTGAAGAAAATGTCTGATTCTCACAGATCTGCACAAATATCACACAGTAATCACTTATTATTATTCAAATGAATATTTGAAATGTGTTCGTTCAATTTTCTACAGTCAAAAATCAGTCATAAATCCTGGTATAATCAGTAGAACAGCTCTGGAGAAAGTGTGCGAAGGTCAAGTCCGCTAGCTTGAATGCTAACACGTTAGCAATAAAGTCTGCTAGCTTAAATGCTAACGCATAGTGCCAAAGTCCACTAGATTAAATGCTAACGCGTAGCAATAAAGTCCATTAGCTTAAATTCTGAAGCGTAGCGATAAAATCCACTAGCTTAAATGCTCACGCGTTAGCGATAAAGTCCACTAGCTTAAATGCTGACCTGTTAGCGATAAAGTCCACTAGCTTAAATGCTGACGCGTAAGTGATAAAGTCCACTAGCTTAAATGCTGACGTGTTAGCGATAAAGTCCACTAGCTTAAATGCTGACGTGTTAGCGATAAAGTCCACTAGCTTAAATGCTGACGTGTTAGCGATAAAGTCCACTAGCTTAAATGCAAACGCGTAGCAATAAAGTCCACTAGCTTAAATGCTGACGCGTTAGTATTAAAGTCCACTAGTTTAAATGCTGACGTGTTAGCGATAAAGTCCACTAGCTTACATGCTAGCGCGTAGCGATAAAGCCCAGTAGCGTAGCAGAAGTGACAAAAAAACGATGCGACCTGGAACGCTGCAGCTTTAAGACTCACAGCTACACAGCAGCAAAGCATCCATTTACCCCAACGTTCCACTCCAACGTTTTTATTTGTGTTTTTGAGTAACCGGTCCTGCATGCTAATGTGGGCTAACATTTAAATGCAAATCACTATGATCCTACCATTCCAGACACTGTACTGTACTCTGTCGTCGGGGGGGTTTTGTCAGGTACAGGTGATGAGCTCCGCGTCGGAAAAGCCTCGGGAGGACAAACGCATACGAACACGCTGCCGTTATCGCTGCTGACTCCATATCTTGTTTATCTCCGCTGCCGTCAGCGCTGTTCGCGGATCCTCGACCCCCGTCCAGAGGGAGCCGTGGAAAATAAAAACATTCAATCCCCGGCAACAGAGATGCAGGAAGCGATCAGTCAGACACACTCAGAGACGCAAACGTGTCTTTCTAACTGTTGTGAGGGCATTTGTGGACAAAATGCATGTCCACAAGATAAATGACAAAATGGGTCCCAAGACCATGTCCACTTAATACCCTGTCCAGGCTGCCTGAGTACTAAGTGGGTCCTTATGGCCTGTTTCCTTCTTTGATTTGGTACGATGTGTATTTTCAGTAGTACCAAAAACAAACAATTTATCCGTAACCTTCCCTCGGGGTACTAGATTAATGGTACAGGCGGAGCTAGCCCCCGCGACAGTCGGCTAATTGGGTAACAGACAAGTGGGCGCAAGTGTCCCATGCGCCCACAGTGGTCTATTCTCATTCAAAGCTCGGCGGGCTGCTGGACGTCCTCCATTGTTGTCGGCGGTGTTGCGTTCCTCGTCCGCAACACGCCCGTAGAACGTCTATCGCGGCGTATCTGGCGCATCTACCCACGCGCTCACTGACGCAAGCCTGACCCGAGGCCTTGACTGTTCCAAACTGTACCGAACAGAACGGGAGATGGGATTGAAGTGGGCCAAATTACGCAAGTCCGATACGTATTCAGTAACACTGGGCCCCGCATTGGTTTGCCCATCGAAAAAGTTATATCGGTTGTCTCCATGAAAACACAAGGTGTTTCAAGGCTGAAAACATAAGCAACGGTTGGTGTGGTGGTTAGCAAGAAGACCCCGGTTCCTGGGTTTCGAGCACCGTTTGGAACAACTTCGGAACAAGGGCCTTTCTGCAAGGAGTTAGCATGTTCTCCACCGTGTGTGCGAGGGTTTTCTCCGGGTTCTCCGGCTTCCTACCACGGTCCAAAAACATGCAATGTGGGAATTAGGTGAATTGGTCACTCTAAATCAGGGGTTCTCAAAGTTCTGATACCTGAGGGCCAATTTAGGAACCCAACATTGGACTGAGGGCCGCCAAAGGAAAAAAAAAAACAGAAAGAAATCCCATTTGTAATCATTTTAATGACCAGATTTCAGTTCTACAGTTTAGCGTTAAGTAATATAAATGTAATATAATGTAATTTAAGCATTAATATAATAACGCTTTATAATTTACTAGGTTATAATTTACTATTATAGTATTGGCCATTGTTCTTACCTTCCAATTACAGGTTAATACCAAGTAACACATTTCTGTTACCATATATTTACTGGGTAAATAGCTAGTAATTGGGGGCTGTAGCTACCTGCTTATTACCAGCTTATAACCCAATAAAACACTAAAATTCACCATATAGAAACCAGGTAAATACCCAGTATTTTTGTTTACACTTATTGGTCTGTATCCAGTAATGTCCAATAAACATTTAACAAGCTTAGTCGCTCCTGGATTAAAACTATCAACTGTAATTCACTGCGGGGGCCGCTACAAATGTTTCTGCGGGCCGCCATTGGGCCCCCGGGCCAGAATATCCTCATATTCCTCATGCATCATTTCGAAAGCCGTTCCCTTTATTTTTTTGCCTGAAAGCATCACACAGTTAAATGTGCTACGAGAGGCCTATGAAAGACAAACGCTGTGGTGATGATGGTGATGATGTATTTATTTTTTATGACAGACGCATAACAGAGGCAAGTATGTGGTGTTGACACCTCAACCAGACACTGCTGCTGCTGCTGCTGCTGCTGCTGCTGCTGTGTTCATTCTGTCAGCTTTCTCAGTCTGGGCCTCTCTTCAAAGGCGAGGTGAGGATGAGGCCTGATAGCTGTGAAAAAGGCCATTATCCTTCAAAGCACCCGCGCATTAAAGCCGACTGAGGGGATTCACACAGGGATGAATCAAATATGATATCCGGGGCTGACAGACACAGGGAGGCGTGAAAGCAGGCATTGTGCTACATGCTAATTCCGCCGTGGCAGACGGCACAAAATTGTGTTGGTGTACAGTACAGTACGGTGAGCGCGTTCACCATATTCCCTGTTTCCTCTATACCAGACAACACATAAACAGGCAACATGTCAGATTCCCAAAGATCCAGCGACAGCGGAGGCGAATCACATGGAGCGACGGGAACCAATAAGCAACAGATTTTGGGGTTAATTCTTGGTAAATCACGGACTCAGACTAGATTTACCAATAGCTAGTCTGCACATTATTTACATTACACTGGCTATGTGTGCTAACATTACCATTACTGTGGTGGGGACTCGAACCTGCAACCCTCTGGTTACACACCAATTTCCCTTTCCACTTGGCCAAGGGCTGCACAATTATGCTATGGAATGCTAATGCGACCGTTCCAGTGACAACAACGCTATCTTTATCTTTAGCATTTAAACTCCAGAGTTGAATGTTTGTCACTCTGTGGTGGACTCTATCGACTATATATTTTATTTTTCGTCGTATTATTTCAGCATGTATTTTTGTAAAGTAGATCACGAACAACCATTCTTTAAAAATATACTAAATATTGTGCCTTTACTTATGTTAGCATTTAAGCTAGTGGACATTATCGCTATAAGTTAGCATTTATGCTAGTGGACTTTATTGCTAACACATCAGCATTTAAGCTAGTGGACTTTATCACTAACGCGATAGCATTTAAGCTAGCATAATTTATCGCCACGCGTTAGCATTTAAGCTAGCAGACTTTAGCGCATTGCGCTAGCATTTAAGCTAGCAGACTTTATCGCTAATCATTTAGCATTTTAAGCTAGCCTGCTAATCTGCACATTATTTAAATTACACCGGCTACGTATGCTAACATTACCATTACTGGTGGGGACTCGAACCTGCAACCCTCTGATTACAAACCAAGTTCCCTTTCCACTTGGCCATGGGCTGCACAATTACGCTATGGAATGCTAATGCGACAACAACGCTATCTTTAGCCTTTAAACTCCAGAGCTGAATGTTTGTCATAAAGTGTCGGTCACTCTGTGGTGGTACTTGGATTTTCTTCCAAGTACCACCACAGAGTTCGGGTTCGGGTACCACAGTTTGAGAACCATAGATTTAGCGAATACCAGTGCTGGGCACTAGGGTAACGCGCATTAACACATGACGCGTTTCCATGACGACTGACCGGTAAAAAAGACGCGTGTGACGCCATGTTTACGTGCCGCCACACCAGAGTGCAGGCACCGTTTACCAGTTAGCTCCGTTAGCTGCATTAGCTCATTTAGCGCCGTTAGCGTTAGCCTACAGTGGAACTGGAGCGGTCTGTTAATTAAAGGAAAAGAGCAGCGCTAACAAATAACGTTAGCGTACCTGTGTACTGCGTATGTGTGCCTCTGTTTTTAAAGTTTAGCGTACATGATAATCCTTCATATACAGATACACAAACTCATTTGAAGGAACACGTTGTCTTTTTTTGTATTAATAGCAGACGTAATTATTCATAAAGGAGGCAGAACGTCGTGTTTTCACGGTGATTAAATTGGATTTGGAGCAGATGTCGCGATGCCAGCAGAGCAAATACAAAATACATGAGCTAATTAAAGCTCATCAGAGATCAAATGATCCTGTTCTGAAGGAAAAGATTCACAGATTGTTGTGGGTGGAAATCCTTCACATCACTGATGAATGTCAACAAAGTAAAGGTTACTTTAAAACCCTGGTGTTATTTCAGACACAGATCTGAAAGCACTGGGGCCACAGCACTGACTGCTGCGTACACATTGGTTGACATACAATTCCAAAACTTTCCAGGACCAATTACCTCAAGTTCAAGGACTGAATAATGGAGGATTCAATCATAATTGTGTTTTTTTTACAGGGAAATAAGTGACAAACTTTCAAAGATGACTCATCTCAATGACTCATGTAGGGTAATTTTCAAAAACTTTCAAGGGCCTTGATTTTTTAATTCACAAACTTTCAAGGAAATCAATGACTCATCTCTTTAGGGACATTTTCAAAAACTTTCAAGGTCCTTGAATTTTCAAAAACTTTCAAGGGGCCTTTAATTTTTTTTAATTCACAAACTTTCAAGGATTTCAATGACTCATGTCTATTGGGGGTAATTTCCAAAAACTTTCAAGAGCCTTGATTTTTTATATTCACAAACTTTCAAGGATTTCAATGACTCATGTCTATTCAGGGACATTTTCAAAAAACTTTCAAGGTCCTTGAATTTTCAAAAACTTTCAAGGTCCTTGAATTTTCAAAAAACGTCAAGGGCATTGAATAATTTTCATTCACAAACTTTCAAGGATTTTCGAAGACCCATGTCTATTTAGGAACATTTTCAAAAACTTTCAAGGTCCTTGAATTTTCAAAAACCTTCAAGGCATTGAATTATTTTAATTCACAAACTTTCAAGGATTTTCGATGACCCATGTCTATTTAGGGTATTTTCAAAAACGTTCAAGGATTTCAATGACTCATGTCTATTGAGGGTAATTTTCAAAAAGCTTCATGGGCCTTAAATTTTTTTAATTCGCAAACTTTCAAGGATTTCAATGACTCATGTCTATTTAGGGCATTTTCAAAAACTTTCAAGGATTTTGATAATCCATGTCTATTTAGGGACATTTTCAAAAACTTTCAAGGGCCTTGATTTTTTAATTCACAAACTTTCAAGGAAATCAATGACCCATCTCTTTAGGGATATTTTCAAAAACTTTCAAGGTCATTGAATTTTCAAAAACTTTCAAGGGCATTTAATTATTTTAATTCACAAACTTTCAAGGATTTTCGATGACCCATGTCTATTTAGGGACATTTTCAAAAACTTTCAAGGTCCTTGAATTTTCAAAAACGTTCAAGGTCCTTGAGTTGTCAAAAACTTTCAAGGATTTTCGATGACCCACGTCTATTTAGGGCATTTGCATGAACAAGGATTTCCATAATCCATGTCTATTTAAGGACATTTTAAAAAACTTTCAAGGGCCTTGAAAAAAGACCAACATTGCGTTAGTGTTGAATTGATGCAGCAACAGTTCAGGCTGAGTCTCTTCCTCTGACCGTGTCGGTGAATGCGCTGCAGCTCAAAGACGTTTGTGTAAAAATGACTCAACTAAAGCTCAATCTTTCTATATTTGGCCTGGATCAGGAGCAGATCGTGTTCTCGATGTGCCTCTGAGACCCTGCGGTTATTTCTGGATTCTCTCTCCTCTCACGCGTCCAAAATCAAAACCCGAGAGCAAATAAATCCTCTGAAATTACTTATTATTTGTCGTCCTCTCAGATTCTGGCACAGAGTTATTTCAGATCTGGGATCAGTGACCAAACACCAGGGTGATGATTTCAATTTGTACGACTAATATGCGAAATGAAAAACTCTGTGCGGTGTTTCATTTCCAATTAATTACAGTGTGGTTTGTGGCAGCCAGAGATTAAACTGATATTAAACGGATGGTTGAGGTTTTTTCTGAGGTGTGGAACCAGCTGAGAGACATCGCTGTAATGAGAAACATGGCCACCAGGGGGACACAAGAAGAGACACTTAGAAATGGATATTGCTATTGAGGATAACAGAGGTTTTCCTTTATCTTTCTGTTCTGTCACGTTTTCAGTAAACACTGTTTTGTTTCACTCGTAACGCTGCAGTGAACACGCCAGGCCTGTATGTGGTGCTGTAACGCTGCCACGAGAAATACACCAAAATTAGAAGAAGAAGAAGATGTGGAGCATGTGCACAAAACCAGACAAAAGCAAATAAAATTAAAAGTTAAAACCTCTTCATCGTGATGCTTAAATGTCTGTCTCCACTGCCCCCTGGTGTCTGTTAGCGGAATTAAAACAGCCTCGATCGGGGCCGTCGGCTCCTCAGAATCAGGAGGTCTCGCAAAAAGTCTCGGGTCTCAAGAGAAAGTCCAATCGCTTAAGGTCTAAAGGTCGGGTTTATCAGATCGTAAATAGCGCAACGTTAGCGCATGATGAAGGTTAACGTTAAGGACAACGTTAAAGCACATTCACGCGATAACGGCGTCAACGTTAGCGCATAATGCGTTTCCATGAAGGTTAACATTAAGGACAGCGTTAAAGCACGTTGACGCGATAACGGCGTCAACGTTAGCGAATGATGCGTTTCCATGAAGGTTAACGTTAAGGACAACGTTAAAGCAAGTTAACGCATTAACGGCGATAGCCGCGTCAACGTTAGCGAATGATTCGTTTCCATGAAGGTTAACATTAAGGACAGCGTTAAAGCACGTTAGCGCATTAACGGCGATAACGGCATCAACGTTAGCGAATGATGCGTTTCCATGAAGGTTAACGTTAAGGACAACGTTAAAGCACGGTAACGCGATAACGCTGTCAACGTTAGCGCATGATGCGTTCCCATGAAGGTTAACGTTAAGGACAACGTTAAAGCACGCATTAACGGTGATAATGGCGTCTACGTTAGCGCATGATGCGTATCCATGAAGGTTAGCGTTAAGGACAACGTTAAAGCACGCATTAACGGTGATAATGGCGTCTACGTTAGCGCATGATGCGTTTCCATGAAGGAAGGAAGTTAAGTAGTTTTTAATCGTGTAAAGACAGTAATAGCTATTTTAGAGTCGGCGATAGCGCAACGTTAGCGCATGATGAAGGTTAACGTTAAGGACAACGTTAAAGCACGTTCACGCATTAACGGCGATAACGGCGTCAACGTTAGCGCATAATGCGTTTCCATGAAGGTTAACATTAAGGACAGCGTTAAAGCACGTTGACGCAATAACGGCGTCAACGTTAGCGAATGATGCGTTTCCATGAAGGTTAACGTTAAGGACAACGTTGAAGCAAGTTAACGAATTAACGGCGATAGCGGCGTCAACGTTAGCGAATGATTCGTTTCCATGAAGGTTGACATTAAGGACAGCGTTAAAGCACGTTAACGCATTAAAGGCGATAACGGTGTCAACGTTAGCGAATGATGCGTTTCCATGAAGGTTAACGTTAAGGACAACGTTAAAGCACGGTAACGCGATAAGGCCGTCAACGTTAGCGCATGATGCGTTTCCATGAAGGTTAACGTTAAGGACAACGTTAAAGCACGCATTAACGGTGATAATGGCGTCAACGTTAGCGCATGATGCGTATCCATGAAGGTTAGCGTTAAGGACAACGTTAAAGCACGTTAACGCATTAACGGCGATAACGGCGTCAACGTTAGCGCATGATGCTTTTCCATGAAGGTTAACATTAAGGACAACGTTAAAGCACGTTAACGCGATAACGGCGTCAACGTTAGCGCATGATGCGTTTCCATGAAGGTTAACGTTAAGGACATCGTTAAAGCACATTAACGCATTTAACGATGGTTAACGGCGTTAACTTTAACGTACGTTAATGCATTGTCATGACACTGAATTCTCATGAGTCGTTTTAAGTAGTGCTGGGCACGTTAAAACGCAATAATAGCAGTTAGCAGCGTCAACGATGACACACGTTAACGACATTAGCAGCAACGTTAACGTTTACCGTTTATTGCGTTAGCGTTAGCCTACAGTGGCACTGGAGCGGCGTAACCAGCGTACCTGTGTACTGCGCCTCTGTTTTTAAAGTTTAGCGTTACATTAGAGACTCATTTTAACAATCGGGGAGTTACGTAAACATGACGTCACATGACGTCTTTTTCCGGTCAGTCTTCATGGAAACGTTAACCGCCATCTTAAGCGTCAAACGCGAGTGAGACGCTGTTGCAGAGAGAAGACACTTTTTGAGCGACTCCAAAGCGGCGGTGGTCCACGTACCTTGATCCAGGTGGTACTCCTCCATGGTGCTGACGAAGTGAGGCCTGGAGTAGAAGTTGTGAGGCCCCGGCTGCTGGAGGCCTCCCAGGCTGAAGAGGCTCCTGTCGTTGGTGGTGCAGCAGGAGAAGGCGCGTCTGCTGGGGATGCAAGGGTAACGCGTCCAGCTCTTCGTCTCCAGGTCAAAGGCCTCCAACGCCGTCACCGGCATCTTTCCCTGACGACCGCCTGAGTGACAAGAAGAAGAAGAAGAAGAAGAAGAAGAAGAAGAAGAAGAAGAAGAAGAGGAAGTGAAGACTGAGGGTCAGAAACAAAGGTCGTGTTTTACTATAACTGCATGTAAATACAAAGTAAAGCATAAAAAGAATTTGATAAACAGGTTCAAAAGTTTAAACTGCACTTGTATTATGAGATAAAAAGTTGTAAATATGAGATAAACAGTCATAATTATGAGATTTAAAAAAAGTCAAAATTATGAGATAAAAAGTCATAATTATGAGTTAAAAATGCATGTTTATTAGATGAAAAGTCATAACTGAGATAAAAAAAAGTCAAAATTATGATATAAAAAGTTGGAATTATGAGATAAAAAGTCATAATTATGAGATAAAAAGATAAAATGATGAGATAAAAAGTCATAATTATTAGATAAAAAGTCATAATTTTGAAATAAAAAGTTGGAATTATGAGATAAAAAGTTAAAATGATGAGATAAAAAGTCATAATTATGAGATAAAAAGTCAGAATTATGAGATAAAAAGTTAAAATGATGAGATAAAAAGGTAAAAATTATGAGATTAAAAAGTCGTAACTATGAGATAAAAAGTCAAATGTAGACCAAAACTATTGTTTGTCCTTATTTTCCAATCTTCTAAAGCTAATCTGCTCCGATCGACAAAGTGTCCTCAGCTAACGCCAACGCTCAGCAAAGAAAACAGCGTTTATTTAACTGCAAACTTAACTCAGACTGAACTCAAGAACAAGGTCAAAGGTCAAAGGTCACGTGGTGAGTGAGCAGCGAGGATGTAAATGTGAGGAGAAAATCCCACGTGAGATAAAACCAGGGTTATTAACATAAATCTAACATCTCCTTGACAATGTTTCAGACTGAGAGAAAAACCAAGTAACACAAGTTCTATTTATAACTTATTATTATTATATATGATTTATTATCATATTATATTATATATATATATGATCTTTATCTAATAAAGGACGGTGTTATCTTTGAAAAGAAGACGGAGAAAAGGAGGATAATCGTGAAGGAGGCAGAGAAAAAGATTGAGAGGAGAATGTGGAGGAGGAAGAGATGGATGGTAAGAGAGAAACAAAGAGACGGAGGAGACAAAAGAGACAGAAGAGAGAGAAGAGACGGAAGAGACAGAAGAGACAGAAGAGACAGAAGACACAGAGGAGACAGAAGAGACAGGAGAGACAGAAGAGACGGAAGAGACAGAGGAGACAGAAGAGACAGAAGAGACAGAGGAGACAGAGGAGAGGGAAGAGACAGAGGAGACAGAAGAGACAGAGGAGACAGAAGAGACAGGAGAGACAGAAGAGACGGAAGAGACAGAGGAGACAGAAGAGACGGAAGAGACAGAGGAGACAGAAGAGACAGAAGAGACAGAGGAGAGGGAAGAGACAGAGGAGACAGAAGAGACAGAGGAGACAGAAGAGACAGAGACAGAGGAGACAGAAGAGACAAAAGAGACAGAGGAGAGGGAAGAGACAGAGGAGAGGGAAGAGACAGAAGAGACAGAGGAGAGGGAAGAGACAGAGGAGACAGAAGAGACAAAAGAGACAGAAGAGACAGAAGAGACAGAAGAGACAGAGGAGAGGGAAGAGACAGAGGAGAGGGAAGAGACAGAAGAGACAGAGGAGAGGGAAGAGACAGAGGAGACAGAAGAGACAAAAGAGACAGAGGAGAGAGAAGAGACAGAGGAGAGGGAAGAGACAGAAGAGACAGAGGAGAGGGAAGAGACAGAGGAGACAGAAGAGACAAAAGAGACAGAGGAGAGGGAAGAGACAAAAGAGACAGAGGAGACAGAAGACAGAGGAGACAGAAGAGACGCTGATTAGAGCTGAAATATTCTGTTTATGAAATTTTTTCAACATGAAGGTGAAGTTTTAAACAAAGTGTGATGATTATGTAACAAAGAGACGTTTAATAAAGAAAGAACTAAACTTTGAAAAATGACAAACAAAGTGAAGTTCATTCATAGATATATAGATGTATCCATATATATATATATATATATATATATATATGAATGAGTTCTGTTCTATGATCATAATAATCTCATGACTTCAAAGCTCTAATATCTGACATAAATAACATAAATAACATAAATAACCTTCACATCGTCTCAAAGCTTCACTTCCTTTGTCTTATTTCACTCAGAATGAATTAAAGATCTTTTGCTCTTTGAAAATCACGACGACAGAGTTTTAAGTGAAAAGAGCAAAGAGAGTAAATGTTACTGTGGTCAACAGAGACATGACAACACTGAGATATTCAGTTATTCAGCTTCAGGGTTTGTTAGAGTTCAGACTCTAAAGTTCAGCTGAGTTTATTTAAAAAAAGATTTAAAATTAAGATCCTTAAAATGTCACAGTCTACTTTAAATGATGGATTATAACAAGTTAACTGCTGCTGATGTTACTGCTGCTGTTACTGTTACTGCTGCTAATGTTACTGCTGCTAATGTTACTGCTGATGTTACTGCTGCTAATGTTACTGCTAATTTTACTGCTGCTAATGTTACTGCTGCTGTTGCTGCTGTTACTGCTGATGTTACTGATGCTGTTGCTGCTGTTACTGCTGATGTTACTGCTGCTGTTACTGCTGCTAATGTTACTGCTGCTAATATTACTGCTAATGTTACTGCTGATGTTACTGCTAATGTTACTGATGCTGTTACTGCTGTTACTGCTGCTAATGTTACTGCTGCCGTTACTGATGCTGTTACTGTTACTGCTGTTGCTGCAGCTGTTTCATAAAGGAAAAGCTGAACTCTCTTGTCTCTGCAGCATCAGTGAGTTTCATCATGAAAACGTCCTCTGGTGAAGCCTGTGAATAAAAAGGAGTGATAAACTTTCTCTCAGGAGGAAGAAGAAGAAGAAGAACGAGGACGTGTTGAGTTCTTCTTTCTCTTCTTTCTCTTCTTTCTCGTCGTCAGATAGATTTACGTCTTTTCAAACGTGAAAATCATCTTCACTCGAGTCAAATTCACCGCAGCGCTGTAAAATTTCAAAGACGTGTCGCGGAGTGATAATAATAAAGAGACACAATGAGGACACATGTCACTTGTGATCATGGAGGGAGATGAATCCACACTCCGCGACACGTCTTTTCTTTCACCTTTTCTCTTCTTCTGATCGATAATCTTCGAGCACTTTAAGACGCCGCTGACCTCAGAGACACATTTTTGTCTTTGCTATCAATAGCTTTAGGAGCTGAAAGCGTAAAGTGGCAGAGCTGAAAGGCTTATGTGTGTGTGTGAGTGTGAGACACAGTGGACACAGAGACGTCCTCTTCATCTGAGACGTTCACAATGATCCCACATCACCAAAGCCTGAGGATTAAGTCTCATCAAATATGTCCTTCAGCAGCAACTGTCAGTGTCAAACGGCCACTTTATTAGGTACACCGTGAAAGGCCCAGATTTAACCGCTTAAAAGCCGATTTTTTTTTTTGCGCTAATTTAACATCTTGTCATTGTGATGGTATAACGTCTTGTTGCGGGGAGATTGGGGGTTACGTGTAAGCGATAAAGTCTGCTAGGCTTAAATGCTAACATATTAGCAATAACGTCCACTAGCTTAAATGCTAACGCGCTATCAATAAAATCCGCTATCTTAAATGCTAACGTGTAACTGATAACGTCCCCTAGCTTAAATGCTAACATGTTAGCGATAACGCGATATCAATGAAGTCTGCTAGTTTAAATGCTAACACGCTATCAATAAAATCCGCTATCTTAAATGTTAACGTGTAACTGATAACGTCCCCTAGCTTAAATGCTAACATGTTCGCGATATCAATAAAGTATGTTAGTTTAAATGCAAACGTGTTAGCATTTGACGCACTATCGATAAAGTCCGCTATCTTAAATGCTAACGTGTTACTGAACACGTCCCCTAGCTTAAATGCTAACATGTTAGCGATAACGCTATATCGATAAAGTTTGCTAGCTTTAATGCTAATGCATCAGCTATAAAGTCCGCTAGCTTAAATTACAGCGCGATAACGTCCGCTAGCTTAAATGCCACGTGTTAGCTATAAATACAGTTAGCTTAAATGCTAGCATGTTAGCGATAACTTGCGCTAGCTCAAATAATACGTTATCGATAAAGTCCGCTAGCTTAAATGCTAACGTGTTAACGATAAAGTTTTCTATCCATAGCAGGAGTAAGATGGGCCCGATTTAGTTCTTCTGCAATACATTTTTCCTTGTCCGTCTTCATTCAACGTTTCATTTAGTTAAAACAATCTATTTTCTTCGTTTACTGGGTTTGTTGCTGGTGTACCCGCAGCGTGCTATTAGCAGAGACGTTAAAGTTGAGGACGTCAATGAAAGGGAGACCAAAATAAAACGGCCCATTAACTTAAATAGAACTATGGATTTGTATGGATTTAAATGAAGTAGGAAATGGCTAATTAGTCTCTTCACTTTTAGATTTTAAAATGCAGAACTGTAACTGCATATTTTTGTTTCTTCTTGGCACAAAATCAACAACGTGCTGTAAACATCGCTCAGAGATTTTGGCCCATGTTGACATGTTAGCATCACACTGCACTTATATATAGACATATGTGTTCACAGGCAGTTCTACAGGTGTTCTTAAGAATGAAAAACCATTTGGACTCATTTTGCATCCGCGCTGCCAAAGAAGGATTATGGAAACACGTCGGGATTAAAAGCACAGGCTTTTTACAGGATGTGATTCGCTGATACTCACTGAGCCTTAGGCTCTCGATGTGATTTCACTTTATACAACCGACACTGAAACAACGAGATAATGAAAACGGAGACGGTGACTTCTCCGTGTCGTACCCAGCATGTAGATTTTGTTGCCCGTGAGGAAGGGCGTGGCTCCGTAGCGCGGCGTGGGCATGGAGGTCATGGGCTGCCACTGGTCCTTCTCCGCCTCATAAACCCTGACCGAGGCCTGCGGCGTGGTGTCGGCGCCCATCCCGCCCAACGCGTACACTTTACCATCTGCACGGAGACACAAACAAAGCAAATGGTCGTCAACTCTGCGGGTGGACGCACAGGTGGATGCGACGACGATGCGTGGACACGGATGCAGAGAGAGAGAGAAAGCGGTGCATCATCTTACGTTTCATGTCACATCCGAACGAAATGCAATATTCATGAGCCGCTCTGACAAACTCGCACATGACTTTTGCACAAGGACACGACTATGGGCGACTGCTGCGTGCAGTGTCATCTGAATATACTGAGCCAGCAAAACACTGCGCTGAAATGATGCTGCAGCAGAGAGACGAGATTATTCAAGATGAACAGTTTATCAGCATTCTGACACACACACACACACACACACACACACACACACTTCTCACGTCCTGTCCGCACCGAAACGGCACAAAAACAATCTTTTTCTTTGCCGTTTCGGATAAGTTTTCTGTAAACGCGGCATCGTTTCGGGGAAATGTCTTCATCGACCCCTGAAAATGAAGCTAAAACGCTGCAGTGCATAAGCCGAGCCTGTATGCGGCGCCGTAACAGCCCTTCTGTTGTAGCTGTTTCACGGTAAATCGGTCGCACACATGGTGATGTTTGATTGTTAACCATAGACCTGTTGCTTCACTGTTTGTGTGCAAAATACCATCGACTGGCACTGCTAACAATGGCTAGAAATAGTTAACAATGGCTAGAAATAGCTAGTAATAGCTAACAATGGCTAGTGATAGTTAACTAACAATAGCTAACAATGGCCAACAATGGCTAGTAATAGCTAACACTAGCTAGTAATAGCTAACAATGGCTAAAATGTTAGCTAGTAACAGCTAACAATAGCTAGAAATAGCTAACAATAGTTAACAATGGCTAGAAATAGCTAGTAATAGCTAACAATGGCTAGTGATAGTTAACTAACAATAGCTAACAATGGCCAACAATGGCTAGTAATAGCTAACACTAGCTAGTAATAGCTAACAATGGCTAAAATGTTAGCTAGTAACAGCTAAAAATAGCTAGTAATAGCTAACACTAGCAAACAATGGCTAACAAAGGCTAGTTATAGCTAACAATAGCAAACAATGGCTAACGATGGCTAGTAAGAGCTAACAATAGCTAACAATGGCTAACAACGGTTAGCCCAAGCCTCTCAACTGGTCTCTCACTCCCATTTCCGAGTTCCAAGTTCCGATGTTAATGGAACGCATTATAACCATATTATTAAATATGCAGATGATTCTGTGATTATAATCACGGTCCATCGTGAGTTCATCCTTTTTAAATATTGACGTCAATAAAACAAAAGAGCAGAGAGAATTTTACGCTGAGTATTAATTCCTAAATAGAAATTCCGAAATATGGTATGGTAGCTCCTTTAGCTAATAAAGAAAATAAAACTAAAACAGAGCCTGAAAGCAGCAGCAAAATCAAGCAGAGGTCAAATACTGGAGTTCATGTAATCTGATTTAAATCGTCATTTATTCCTGCAGTAATCAGCCTTTTTAATGTGAATCCATGTTTATTCTATTCTTCTATTTGCATTGTTTGTTTCTGGTGATGTTCTGCTAATGATGTTTATACAGAATGTGAACGCCGGCTTTAGCTCGAGGATAACAAAGAGTTTTTCTTGCACCTCTGGTTCAAAGCCAAAGAGCATTTCGTGGTCTTAAGTAGCTGTAATATTACGCGCGACGGCAATAAAGCTGAATCCGATCTAATCGAGAAACTTAACCCTCATGAACCCCTTTAAAAAATAATTACCTTGTTCACCTTAGGTGAAAAAAAATCAACTGCTATTAAACATTTAAACGTTTTTTTTTTTTTTCCAGTCGTTTGATTTTTTTTTCAAGCAACATTAAACCTGATCATTAAGAAAACTAACTTATGAGCATTTTAACCCATTAAATTATATACATATATACATATATATACATACGTATACATATATACATATGTATATATATACATACATATATATGTATATATATACATAAGTACATATATACGTATATATACATACATACGTACACATATAAACGTATATATACATACATACGTATATATACATACATATGTATACACGTATATATACATACATACGTATACATACATATATACGTATACATACATATATATATACATACGTATACATACATATATATACATACGTATACATGCGTATATATACATACGTATACATACATATAGACATACATATTCATATATATACATACGTATACATATATATACATACATACATATATATACATACGTATACATACACATATATATACATACGTATACATATATATACATACGTATACATACATATACATACATATGTATATATATATGTTATATATATATATATATGTATATATATATATATATAAATAATACAAAACAAAATACATATTGTTAATATATATATTTTAAAAAATAACCTTTAATCTTAATACATTTTAAAAACTTGAGGTTTTCACTGGCCATTTTAATGCAATACTGCCACCTGCTGGATCCATCTATATGCCAAGTGGGGGGAAAAAATACAGTAAAATGTCGAAAAGTAAAGAACAGCAAATATTTAAAAGCATAATATTATGGGATGCACGATTGACGTTCCAGTAGCATAAGTTTAGATTGAGTTTCAATTGGCACATAAATGTCCTTAAGGTGAAGAACGTCACTATTTGTTTCTCACAGCGTCGTTTCATCACGACGGAGAAACACGAGGCAGAATCTATCTCCGAAAAAACACAGATTTAACACATTTACTGCCACGTGCTGAAATATGAATCAATGAA
>NC_139810.1:1415000-1482500 GCF_963457635.1 Microchirus variegatus | reverse complement strand
TAATATAACTAATAATTAATAATAGTGAAATAAATAATGTCAGTATAAAGAGTTATAATAAGGGAAATGACATGTCCAGACTAAATAGAGTAAACCTCTGCAGTTACAAGCTCTATGTGAATGATCTTGGTATCAAACTACAGATAACACTGTGTCAGAGTAAATGTACATGGAACACAGCATAACTGAAGGATTTGTTTTTTCTCTCGCCTAAAAAAATATTGCATTTTAAAGCAAATATCACCTTTAAAATATGCAGCAGGGGCTTAAAAACACACGGAGGTCATGTAACAACATGTGGACATGAGCTGTGCAAAGTCTGATGCTGCTGAAGTGAAGCAGAGTGAAATGACAGAGGTTTTAGTAAAGATATGTCGGTGAACTCCTCAGAAAGTTTAATTGTCAAAAATGAACCCGACATTCATGGTTAATTTATGTGATATATGATTTATTTTAATCGGACAGCCCATAACCTCGCAGATAGGAAACTTGGCTCGGCTTGCAAACTGAAGGGTTGCTAGTTTGAATCCCTGCCAGGTCAAGAGCTGGAGGATTTAATCCCGGATAAGTGAGGGTCAGGAAGAAAACCCTGAAGAGCAATTATATTTGAAGTGCTACAGTTTTTAACGGCAATGAACCAATTTGCAGTAAACATTAGCATCCATAGCTGGTGTTGAAGTGTCGCGTGTGTGTGTGCGTGTGTGTGTATTTCACCTGCTCAGCTTTAAATCCAGTCAAAGTGCCACTGACGCAGGGATTAAATAAGCCCACAGTCACAGTATCTGCCTGTGGCAGCTGCTGCACTCGCTCATTAAACACTTTCTGCTGCTCGTGTCGTGAAGAACAGAGCGAGGCCGTGACTGAGTGGAGATCATACGAGTTTTGACAGGAATCAAAGAAAGAAGCGGCCGAGTTAATGACTCATAACGTTTAGAGACTGGAACCAGCAAATGAAGGAACTATCCTCGTCTTCTTCTTCTTCTCACCACAGCGTCCTTCATGTCCTTCATGAACCTCCTCATGTTCTTCCTCTTCTCCTTCGTCTCCCTCGACTCTCTTTATCTTTATCTCCAAACCGTTCAAGTCCATCTAATCCTGTCCATCCTGGTCCTCTCTACCATCTTGTAGACCATTTACCCTTTAATTTTTGCTGCCAACATCACTGCCAACATCACTGCTCCCCTATTCCAACAAAAAAAAGCACTCAGTGCCAAAAAGAGGAAGCTCCAACAGCTCAAACGTAATTATGTTGCATGAGGGCAAATGAAACTTCATTTCTGATATTGTTAGCCAGGTCTTTGAGACAATCTGTATTATTATCCTAAACTCATCTTAAATTTACAATCAACATAATATTTTTGCTACTTAAACTCACCATAAGCTAGTAAGCTAGTTGGCCAGTTAACTGGTGAGTTAGCTAGTTGGCTTTCTGGCTAATTAGTTAGCCTTTTCCAACTGGAAACTGAAGTCCAAGGAGAAAATCTGCATTTATTTTTTTTTAGTTCTCGTGGACACAGGAACATGATTTACTTCTTTGTGCTTTTGTTTCTTTAGCTTTACATATAGCTGCTCTTAGATGTTAGCTTCAAGAGGAAGGAAGTGCAAATATAGAACCATAATAAAAGTGCCAAAAACTGATAAACTATATTTAACTTTTCTTTTTTTATTATCTCTCTAATTAAATCTAAAATAACAGTTTGGTTGCTACTTTAACTCATCATAAGTTAGCTAGTTGGCAAGTTAGCTACCTGGCTAGTCGTTAGCCTTTTTCAACTGGAAAAGGACGTTTTTTGAACTGCATATTCTCCAGCAATGAAATTCATACAGAAAACACTTTTACATGAAGCCTCTGGTATTCTCCAGCGTCCAGACTCTGCTCAGGGAAACGTATTATCCACACAACCACAACATCAACAACAACAACAACAACAACACCCTGAGTCGGACACAAGGTGGCTCGTGGTCCTTTTTTGTTTGAAAAGTGAAGCATTCAAAAGGGTTCCCACACCTTTGGTTGACATCAAATTCAAGGACTTTTCAAGGACTTTCCACGGACCAATTCAAGGACTGAATGTGCCGACACTCCAGCTGAGCTCAGGATGGTTAGCGTTAGGGTAAGGGTTAGGGTTTAGATAATGACTCTTTCATTCATAGTCAGTACTTTTCACCACATTCCCCCTGGTCTACAAACATGTTTAATCCTGGGTTTGACCTGCGTTTAATCAGCATTCTTGCGGTAGAACCTCGTAGGACTTCAGCGGAACGACCGTCCAATCACAGACGAGATTCCCCGGCGTTTGTGATGTCAGCGATTTCTAAACGGCTGAGTAACTGCCAGATACGGAAAGCGAAAGTTACCTTGGAAAAAGGAAGCAGAAAGAACTCACTAAACTCAATTCTACAGCCGTAAAAATCTAAAATAAATCAATAAAACACCTCGTCAGTGGGAATGAAATTACCTTTTTTCCGTGGGTCGACACAGGTTTAACAATCGCAGGTCACACCTGGTCATTTCATTGTGACAGAGGCTTCAGTTCAGGTCTGACGTGAAGAGTTTGTGAGGAAAAGAACTGCAGGAAACTCGTTTTGTTGACGTCGTCAGAATTGGACGGATCACACAAAGGCGGTTTGAGCGAGACATAAAGATAAATCTAAAAAAGCTGCTCGTTGCTCCGCTGCGCTGTGAGTAAACAAGGACAATTTTTACTGCCATCGATTCAAGAAAACACTCTGAATTCCCCGGAGACGCCTCCGCCGCAGACATCGATCCGCGCTAACGAGCGACGGAGCGCTCGCTGTCGGCTGATATTGATACGAGGCTGCGGCGTCGCTGCAGATAAACTTCACTTCCTGAGCGTCTGAGCTGAGCTGTGACTGTGGCTTCTTCTACCGCTGGAAAAATAACATGTGACACGAGGTCAACGTCACAGCGTTTAAAAGGGTTCCCAACACCTTTGGTTGACATCCAATTCAAGGACTTTGCAGGACCAATCCCCTCAAATTCAAGGACGGGAGGACAACTTGTGAGAGTGTCTTCGTCTTGTTAAAGCTCCCATAGAGTGGTCCTGTTGCACATATATGTTAGTTATGGAGGTCTACTTACATATATTAACTTGTTTTTACGCTCAAAAACCTCCTAGTTGCTGTAAACGAGCCGATAGAAATCCTCTTTTCTGATGCTGTTCCTCAGCCGCGATATTTCAGACATAAATCTTAAATCTTGTTTTAACAGTGTTTAAAAATAGCTTCTTCACGACTCCCCGCCTCAGTCCCTTTGACGACCTTTGACCCGGAGTCAGACCCAGAGTCAGAAGACACTGTCGCTCGTGAAACACCTCCACAACGGACGTTATTCTTCTTCTGCGGTTCAACGTACGCAACCGGATGTGCCCGGACTAGTGCCCGGAGCAGGAGGATCTGCTGTTCAGGAGAACCGCTGTTTACGTAACCGGACCGGGTTTTTTCAGAGATCTCGCTGAGCCTGAGATTACAATAAAACACAGCGTTCTCAGCAGTGGCTGAACTGTTTGTTTAGAACCTTCAGGGCTTTGTAAACAAGGTAATGACGCAGATACACACTAAAAAACAGCCTTGAACGGAACTTCCGGTCTAGGTCCGCTTTAAGGCTGCAACGATTACTCGAGTAACTCGATTACAAAAATTCCTCGAGGCAAAAACGCTTCCTCGAGTACTCGTTTGATTCCTATCTCGTGCGGCCTGTTCAGCGCAGGGATCGTTGTTCCACACGGACCGTTTTAGCAGACGCACATCCGGATTTCACGCCAGCAAAGTGCAGTGTAACCACTGTAAACGACAGCTAACAACGTAGCACAACAGCTCAACGATTCAACATCTGAGCCGATAGCATCCGGTTGCTAACGCTTCTGGCACACGCTAACGTAAACATTGATGTAAGCTGCTTAAACGTAGCTTACTAGGGCTGCAGCTATTGAATATTTTTGTAATCGAGTATTCTACCGATTATCCCTCGATTAATCGGATTTAAAAATAATAATAATAAAATAGTTAGCTAGCTGCAGCCTTATATCTTGTAATTTTCATTTCCCAGACATCACGTCGATCTCTTTTTCGTAACTTTACTCGCTCGTTGTTCTGCGCGGAATCTCACGTCAACGGCAGAAATGTCTACGTACATCGAGCAACGCAGGGCGTGAAACAGAAGGTGGCGTCGTAACATTTACCTAAATATTCACTTAACTATTAACTTCTTTGCTGCAAAAAAATTCAAGCACTTTCAATGACCGAGGTCTATTCAGGGAGATTTATCGCAAACTTTCAAGGACCTGTGGGGAGCCCTGATTTGACCAACAGGGGGCGACGTGAAACGTACGTCACGTACGAAACAGAGCGTTAGTATTTTAAAAACCCGTTTGGTTAAAACTCATGAAGGAGTGAAATGTTTTCTCCCGTCAGAGTTAATTTATCAGTCTGTGCAAACACATCCACGACCTGGAATACACACTTAATGAGATAATGACTCGACGAGGACGTGAGACAATTATCACCTTGTGTGTGTGTGTGTGTGTGTGTGTGTGTGTGATGATAATGACAACACAGATGACGATGATGATGATGATGACACACAAAGACGACGCAGCTGTGATGTTGTTGCAGACTCGTGTCACCGTTCAAATGTCAAACACCCGACAGCTCACACACGAAACTGAAGCGACAGTTTGCTAACGCTGAACACGAGGACACACACACACACACACACACACACACACACACACACACACACACACACACACACACACACACACACACACACACTCAAGTTAGCTCACGTTATGATATAATGAGCTGTGATTTGTTCAAATACATTTAAATAAAAACAGCAGCTCTGACATCACCGTTCACCTAATTCAACAAAAAAAAGCACTCAGTGACAACAGGAGGAAGCTCTGACAGCTCAAATGAAACCAACTTCATTTCTGATATTATTTGTCAGAAGCGGTGGTTGAAACAGGGGAAGTTTGTTTCACGACCAGATATTTAGATTAGATTAAATTATTTTAGATTAGATTAGTTTAGATTAGATTGGATTAGTTTAGATTAGATTAGTTCAGAGTAGAGTATAGTGGATTAGGTTAGGTTAGATTAGATTAGATTAGATTAGTTTAGAGTAGATTAGATTAGTTTAGATTAGATTAGTTTAGAGTAGATTAAATTAGTTTAGATTAGATTAGTTTAGAGTAGATTAGATTAGTTTAGATTAAATTAGTTTAGAGCAGATTAGATTAGTTTAGAGTAGAGTAGAGTAGATTAGTTTAGATTTTATTAGTTTAGAGTAGATTAGATTAAATTAGTTTAGATATATTAGTTTAGATCAAATTAGTTTAGAGTGGATTAGATTTGATTAAATTAGTTTAGAGTAGATTAGATTAGTTTAGATTGTATTAGTTTAGAGTAGAGTAGATTAGTTTAGATTAAATTAGTTTAGATTAGATTAGATTAGTTTAGAGTAGATTAGATTAGTTTAGATTACATTGGATTAGTTTAGATAAAAATAGTTTAGATTAGATTAGTTTAGAGTAGAGTAGATTAGTGGTTAGGGTTAGGGTTAGGGTTAGATTAGTTTAGAGTAGATTAGTTTAGAGTAGAGTAGATTAGTTAGAACTTTATTAAATTAAGGCTCCAGCAGCAAAACATCACCATGAAATTTAATAAACACAAAAAGAAAAAGAAGAAATACCCGAACAACACCAAACAGTAGATATTATGTTATATAATAACACATATAATATATTATTACAAAGTGTATTCTCTGTATATACTTTCATATTATATTTAGTATATGGTATTATAAATATTTATATTGACAGTAAAAAACTGAAAAATTCTACGAAGTCTATGAAATCCACACAGGACTGAGGCGGAAAAGGTCTCGGCTGTGGTGTTTGTTCACGTCTTCACGTTCAGTAATGAAATATAAATACAACACAGATTATATCTGACGATCCACACTTTGGAAATCTGATCATTAATATTCTGCTTCCACCTCAGGAGCAGTGGCCAACATTCACTCAATGAACCTGAACAACGGACACGGAGGTGAAAGCAGGTTCTGGAAGACGATCAAAAAACCTCTCAAATCACCGACGAGGAGCCAAAACTCTGACGACTAAAGTGTTACTGTGAAATGTGAAAAAATCCAGATTTCCTGCATGTTTAAAGATGCACAAGCCGAGAAAATAAAGCCGCTGAGAGTCAGAGTCTGTGTTTATTCCACGGCGTCGCCCGCTGCGCCGCGTAATCCCCAGTTAGCTCGCGGGCTAATGTGCGTTCTGATGGGATCGTTAGCCGGCGTTTCCGCCGAGGATTTCTACCCGATGCTCGTCCAGAACAGCGGAGCAGAAGCAGAGCAGATGGTCGGCGAAAACCACAGGTGAGACGCAGCCGTTTAACTCTCAGATACAGAGAGAACGGCAGCTTTGACGGAGAGGCCACCGCGACTCCCCAGAGCAAACGCAGCGAAGTGAAATATGCTTTCACATATAACGGTTTACTAAAGTTCTTCTCACGACAGGGAAGCAAATGTGAGGACACAGAGGACAGAATGGCAGTATTATGCAACCGGATTGGTTCCTGAGTTTTGGAGCGGAATTGGACACGGACCTGGAGTCGATGTCCGTCTGGAACTGGTCCGTAATCTCTCAAAGATAATCTGACAAATGTCACATACTAACTATTACAGTTATTATAATAATCTGGTCGGACGTCGGCGAGGGAAAACTTGGGGGAACAATTTCTCTGGGATAATTTTAACACCCATGCAATCCCAGGACGCGCTCTCCAACACACCACACATACATACATGTATGTGATGGTGAATGTATACATCATGTATAGCTCTGGACTGTATGTTTTGATTTGAAATGCTTCAATAAATCTATGAAATGTCACAAAATAAGCTTCCGTTTTCACGTTTTGACAGATTTATAGAAATGCAAAATAATACAGGACAGATCTTAAGCTTGATAAAGGGAATAGTTTAGCGTACCTAATAAAGCGGCACACCAACAGGAGCGTACCATGCGATGCTATAATGAGCGCGGCAGAGATGTTCCACCCTCGCACAGGCAGCTCATTAACATACGGAGGTGAGAACATCACAGAATCTCCAGGGATCACAGTTTCTGTTTCTCCCGCGTTTTCCACATTCCGCCGCTTCTTTTATTTAAAGTCGGCTCATTTATGCACGGAAGACGAAGAAGAAGAAGGTTCTTATATAATGTGTTTCTCTCCGGTCCGTACCAACATCAGCAGGAACACCAGAGACGAGTTTTAAACCACGAAAAATGAGCACAAATCAGGATTCCAACATCTTGGTTGACATCAAATTCAAGGCATCTCATACCACAACTCCTCGTGGCTCAACATCCTGAGAGCCCTGCATTATTTCCATTAGCTCTCATGTGCTGGAGATTTGAAAAACCATCACGTCCTGCTTGGTATAACTTTATATTCCTTTAAAATATTCAGATTTAAGAAGCTGAAACAATCAGAAATCTTGTTTAAATCATGAAAATAAGCTTCAAACAGATTAATCAATAGTTGACGTAATTGATTAATAATTTAGTAATTGATTAATAATTTAGTAATTAATTAATAATCGCTTAATTGTTTCAGCTCGTGTAATGTCCAATTAATCTAATCCCAAATCTTTTTGACATCAAATTCAAGGACTTTTCAGGACCAATTCCGCCAAAGTGAGGAAAATTTACCAGGGTCTTTGAAAGCATCTCATACCAAAACTCCTCGTCGAGAGCCCTGCATTATATCCATTAGCTCTCATGTGCTGGAGATCTGAAAAATGATCACGTCCTGCTTGGTATAACTTTATATTCCTTTAAAATATTCAGATTTAAGAAGCTGAAACAATCAGAAATCTTGTTTAAATCATGAAAATGAGCTTCAAACCGATTAATCGATGATCAAAACAGTTGACAATTAATTTAGTAATTGATTAATAATCGGTTAATTGTTTCAGCTCTAATAATGTCCAATTAATCTAATCCCCAATCTTATTGACATCAAATTCAAGGACTTTCTGCCAAAGTGAGGAACATTTACCAGGGTCATTGAAAGCATCTCATACCACAACTCCTCGTGGCTCAACATCCTGTGAGCCCTGCATTATTTCCATGAGCTCTCATGTGCTGGAGATTTGAAAAACGGCCACGTCCTGCTTGGTATTACTTTATATTCCTTTAAAATATTCAGATTTAAGAAGCTGAAACAATCAGAAATCTTGTTTAAATCACGAAATTGAGCTTCAAACCGATTAATTGCTCATAAAAAATAGTTGACGTAATTGATTAATGATTTAGTAATTGAATAATAATATTATTGACATCAAATTCAAGGACTTTCCAAGGACTTTCCAGGACCAATTTTCCTCAATTCAAGTGAGGAAAATTTACCATGGTCATTGAAAGCATCTCATACCACAACTTCCTGTCGCTCAACATCCTGTGAGCCCTGCATTATTTCCATTAGCTCTCATGTGCTTGAGATTTGAAAAACGATCACGTCCTGCTTGGTCCTTTACTTTTGTAAATGTCAAAATGTCGACACAGTTTCCTCGAACAAAGACAAAGGAAATCTCACTCCGTAAACGACTTCTTTTTCAGCCTCTAACTTTCTCCGGAACGTAAATGAAAAGAAAAAAAAAAAAAAGAACCTTTTTCATCGACTTAAACCTGAGATAAAATACTTGAAACTGCAGCAGCTCTGAAAGTCTTTTCACTGCAGCGACTTAAAGGATTGTTTCACTGACAAAAGACGAGCTGCACTCGCTCAGGTTTAGCCGCACACTTTACAAGAAACGGAACAAAAGTGTTTTTTTTTCACGCCAAAAACTAATGAAATCCTTCAGTAAACACCTGAGGCAAACTGTGGAGCTATGGAAGTACACGTGTCCTTTGATTTATTTTTAGTGCTAAGCTATGAACGGTGTTTCCTTGACGACTGAGCAGATGAAGACGCGCGTGACGTCATGTTTACGTGACTCCCGTAGATTAAGACTTGACAATGTTTTACAGACTGAAAATATCGTAGAATTCAGATAAAATCAGGAAAATGTTGTCGTTAATTCAGAAAAACAGAGCCATATTTATAATTTTACGTGAATGGAAAACACTTCTGTACTTTTTATGTACACACAGTGACGTGAGCACCTATTAGAATTCTTGGAATTCTAATAGGTCTAAAACTGGATGCTTTTGAAGGCGCCCTCTGGTGGCTATTCAATATATCCTAACTTCCAGGTTGTCTTCATGTGGCAAACTGAAATGTATTTACAGTCTACGCTGATTATTAAACATTTATATCAGTTATATTTGATAAGATTTCTAAAGCTCTTACTTCCTGTTCCATTTGCATTCCACTGTCAAAGTGAAAACAGAGCTGTTAGTTCCAATCCAATCCAACTTTATTTATAAAACACTTTAAAAACAAAAACAGCTGAAACAAAGTGCTGCACATCAGAGATAAATCAATAAAATAAATAAAACACACAAACGTGTGACCTAATAGACCTAAGAACAAACAATAAAACAATAAAATACTGTAAATAAAACAATAAAAACAGAAATAAACAACGCTGTAACGCTGCGGCTGTTCTGTTTGACGAGTGAGACGCTGGAGTGGAACTAAACTAAAGTGGAGAGCACACACACACACACACACACACACACAAACACACACACAGACACACACAAACACACAGATGTGTTAATGTAGACGTGGGTTAGAGTGAACGTGAGAAACAAACTCACAAACAAACAGATTAAACTGTGTGTTGTTGACTCAGGAGCGTGTGTGTGTGTGTGTGTGCGTGTGTTCCAGAACCCTACAGATTAAACAGAATTGTGGCTGCGTTGCCGTTGATAACAATAATTTCTCATCAGAGATCCGAGCCGAACAATTATTCGTTTTCAAATTAAAATTAAAAATGTAAAAATTGTGATTAGAAATGGACAAAAATCACAAAAGGCCGTGATGTCATCTTTGTATTTACCTTGGTTCTATGTTCATTTAAAAAAGTGCCGGGCACGTTAACGTAAACGCTAACGCATGGCGCGTTTCCGTGACGACTGACCGTTAAAATGAGTCGCTAAAGCTAACGCTAAACTTTAAAAACACACATACGCAGTACACAGGAACGCTGGTTATTTGTTAGCGCTGCTCTTTTCCTTTAATAAACAGACTGCTCCAGTTCCACTGTAGGCTAACGCTAATGGCGCTAAAGGAGCTAATGCAGCTAACGGAGCTAACTGGTAAACAATGCCTGGACTCCGGTGCCGCGGCACGTAAACATGACGTCTTGGGCGTCTTTTTTCCAGTCAGTCGTCGTGGAAACGTGTCATTAACGCTACATAATGACGCTAGTATTTAATAAACGCTACGTACATCAAGCAACGCAGGGCATGAAACAGTAGGTGGCGTCGTAACGAACCTAAATATCAACTCATATTTTTCAACCATTTTGATTTTCGAATTCACAAATTTTCAAGGATTTCATTGACGCGTTTTTGTCGTTCAGAACGTTGCGTGTTTCTCGTCTCCTGTGGCATCGTAAAGCGAAACAAAGCCGATTAGCCGACCCACGATGCACTGCAGCAACACTTGATCCAAAGTGAACGAGGAGCCTTAAAAGCACTGACACCATTAAAAATAAAAAATAAAATAAAAAAGCCAATTAACATCAGTGCCTGTGTCCAGGGTTGGTGTTGTTTTTTTAGCTGTTTTTCTCTCAAGAAAACGAGGCTTCACCTCCTTCACACTCCAGTTATTGCTGCTAATTTAAGTGTGAAGGAGTTTTCAGAGAAAGAAGTGAACGCTTGTTAGGAAACAGCAGCAGCTGTGACATAACATCAGATGTTTTTTAGATGAGGATGATGGTGGTGGGGGGGGGGGACAGCGAGGGTTAGGATAATACTGATTTATTTATTAGCTGAAGCTAACAGGCTAACGCTGAGGGTGCAGAGAGAACTTTCAGGAAACAGAAGTCGTCTTCAAAGCCTGATCACTCGCTCTCTGACGGTCGTACAAGAAGAGCTTGATTGCAGCTGAGGCTCAAGTGTGTGTGTGTGTGTGTGTGTGCGCGCGATTATTGCTAGCTTGCGCGTGTGAGCGTGAGGTCGGCGTGCGATCTAATGAGAGCTGTGATGTCAGACGTTCCACAGACTCCGCGTGGAATCGTTCCTGCAGAACGAAGAAGTAACAGGAGACATCTATGACAAACGATACGTTCGCGCAAGCGCATTTTGCATCACCGCGATTTGCACGCCGCGGTTTGCGCTATCGGGAAAATTCCAGCGGTGTCTTAAAGCTGCACGTCAAAGCCATCGTCGCGTCGTTATTATGATAACTTCCCTTCGCGGCGTTGGTAGGAAGCCAGTACGGCTGCAGCGATTACTCGAGTGATTCGAGTAACTCGATTACGAAAATACCTCGTGGCAAAAACTCTGCATCGAGTACTCGTTTTAATTCCCATCTCTGGGCGGCCTGTTCAGCGCAGGGATCGTTGTTCCACACGGACCGTTTTAGCAGACGCGCGCACGGATTTCAGCTGGCGCGATGGCGGAGACGGAGAGTGAAACCGGCCGGAAAAAGGCGTAAAAGTGTGGGACCATTTCACGCTCAAACAAGACGCTAACAAGGTGAAACGCATCCAGTTGCTAACGCTTCTGGCACACGCTAACAAACGTAAACATTGTTGTTAGCTTACTAGGGCTGCAGCTATCGATTACTTTTGCAATGGAGTATTCTACCGATTATTCCTCGATTCATTGAGTAATTGAATTAAAATAATAAAAATAATTCAACGAATGGGAAAAAATGGGAAAAACTCCTGTGCAAAGTTTCTATTATTGATAACGGAATTTTAAAAATGTTTATATTGTTAAATCTGGTGTTCGTGTACAACTACAGTGTTTGTTTTGTTTTCCTTCATTTTAAATTGTTAATACAGTATTTTAGCATCGAGTAAATCGACAATACCTTTCCAGATATTCAAAAGTTATTCTGGGAACAAATGGGCAAAAATCACTTACTCACAGGATATTTATGGTTAAAATAAGGAGTTCATGGACAGAAAAAGACCTCCAGTGTTTTCACTTGTGTTCTCATGTCTATAAAACACCGTCTGAGTGTGCAATGGCGTGGATGACAGCACAGCTCGACAGTCTGTGAAGCTAATTGAGCAGCTTTTTATACCTTGTTGTTATCACGAGTGTCACTGATGCACCGTGGGCTCTTAGCCCTTTAAAGCCTCCTCAATAAAACGCCAGGACACTTCAAATGTTTCACGATAAAAGCCTCGTTCAGAGGAAAATAAAAAAGAACGAAAACCCGGAGCAGAAACACAACAAACGAGTTTGTGACTTCCAGGAAAAAGGTCGAGAGGATCAGTCACTTCATCGCCAAGTGAGCTGAAGCTCATGATCCACAACGTCACTGATCTGATGATGTATAAAGGTTACGTTGTTCCTGGAATAACATTTTTTCGAGGCACTAAACGTTGGTGAAAAACGGAAGAAATGCTGCTCAAAAGTAAAAATGTGTCTGAAAAAGACAAAACTAAGTTGCAGCAAATATCACAAAACTTGGTGGACACATGTCTCAGCCCAGGACCAACAAAAAAGTCTATCGGGACCATGGCCTCAACTCAACAGGAAGTCGGCCATTTTGAATTTGGCGTCCACCTTTGGCGATTTGGAGCTATTTTTAAGCATTCATGTTATTCTTCATTTTACCTGTTCTATTGCTTCTTTGTTTTTGTTTTTTTTTACCCAACTCAACCATAAGGGGGCGTGAGAGAAACGTTAATTCAATTCCATCTGTGTGTCTTTACCATGCATCTGAATTCTGTGTTTGTTTCAGTTGAGTTCCTGGACGATGAGGAAAGAAAAAAGACTAAATAATCAGCTGTTCTGATTCCTTAAAGGCGCCATATGTAAGAATGTGGCCAAAAACGGTTACTGCATCCAAATTCAAAACACCAAGGTCTTTTAGCTTTGGTTTGGCAGCCCGTGGTTGCTCGGCAGCTGAGACTCTACTGACTGCAATGACTGGCAGACGGCGGTAGGTGGCGCCACCTGACGCCAAAACATGATTTCAAAACATAAATTTGCAGTCTGCAAAATATTTTTTGTCTGTACTGTTGTTGTTGGTGAGTTCAGTTTGTTATATGAACATTATTCCTGAGTCTCTGTGACATAATAGGAGGATTTTATGATTTATTACATAATGCACTTTTAAAATCAGCCACAGAAAAACACATCTCAGTCGACCTCTAAACTCAAACACTTTCTAAACTTCTGCAGCTCTAAAACATGTCAGTAATGTGTGGGAGGATTTTAATGTGTGCTTTTTTTTTATTTAAATGCATAAAGTCTGAGAATGAGGTGTCAGCGTGGCCCTGACAGCAGAGAGGTGACGACTGCGCTGCTGCAGGAATTATCCCGTAAGCTCGTGTCAGTCACGGAGGTGAGGATGACTGAGGTGAGGACGTCTGTGGGCTGAAGTCTTCACCGCCGTGGGTTTAACTGTCAGAGCGTCAGGATCTGCTGCCCACGACACAACAACTCATCTCGCCTCATAACCAGCACAGAGTCACAGAGTCACAGAGTCCAGGCTTCATGACTGAAAACTGTGTCACAGTCGTGTTGTGGAGGGTTTTTTTTGCGTCACGACGTCTGCTCTTTATAGAAGACACTTTCTCATTCGCTGCTTATTTCACTGTCACACTTTGAGTCAACACATAATATTTCATCAGCCGATGACTCTGCAGTGACTTCAGTCCTGAAGACACGACCACGACAAACTGCTGACGTTCAAACACTTCAACAATCCAAGCATCAGAATGAACATGGGCTGCTGCTTTCAGTATTTCAGAAATTACTACCTGGATCTACAACTAAGTAGATCTACATCTACTTAGATCTACAACTACCTGGATCTACGACTACTTGAATCTACAACTACCTGGATCTGCATCTACAGTACTTGGATCTACAGCTCGGATCTACATCTACAATTACCTGGATCTACATCTACTTGGATCTACGACTACCTGGATCTGCATCTACAGTACTTGGATCTACAGCTTGGATCGTCATATACTTGGATCTACAGCTTGGATCGACGACTACTTGGATCTACAACTACTTGGATCTACAGCTTGGATCTGCATCTACTTAGATCTACAACTACCTGGATTTACGACTACTTGGATCTACATCTACTTGGATCTACAACTACCTGGATCTACATCTACTTGGATCTACATCTACCTGGATTTACGACTACCTGGATCTACATCTACTTAGATCTACAACTACTTGGATCTACATCTACTTGGATCTACAACTACTTGAATCTACATCTGCCTGGATCTACAACTACCTGGATCTACATCTACAGTACTTTGATCTACAGCTTGGATCTACATCTACTTAGATCTACAACTACCTGGATCTACATCTACTTAGATCTACAACTACCTGGATTTACATCTACCTGGATCTACATCTACTTGGTCTACAACTACCTGGATCTACATCTACTTAGATCTACAACTACCTGGATTTACATCTACTTGGATCTACAACTACCTGGATCTACATCTACTTGGATCTACATCTACTTGGATCTACATCTACTTGGATCTACAACTACCTGGATCTACATCTACTTGGTCTACAGCTACCTGGATCTACTACTACTTGGATCTACGACTACTTGAATCTACATCTGCCTGGATCTACAACTACCTGGATCTACATCTACAGCACTGAACTGTACAGAACTGTTTGTTTAGAACCTTCAGGGCTTCTAAAACAAGGTAATGACGCAGATACACACTAAAAAACTCAGCGTTAACCGGAACTTCCTGTCTAGGTCCGCTTTAAAACTCGGTATAAAGAGGGCAAATAAACGACGATTAAAGATAAACAGACGTCTCTTCTTGCTCTTCCTCAGCGTCGTGTCTCTACAGTGATGCAGCAGAATGTGGACAGACGTCTGTCCTCCCCCACCACTGTGTCCACCCACGTCCGTCCGCTTCACCACCGCGTCGTCCTGACACTTATCTTCCCCGAAGGACAACAGCAATGCAGTCCTACGCCACTCCCATCCCACACACACACACACACACACACACACACTGCAGTCGTTCTGCAGCACGTCTGCAAAAAACCTCGAGATTTATTTCCAACTCAAAAAGTTTGCCTGCAGAAGTTTAAACCCTCGGTTTTCAGACATTTTTTTGCTCTGGCGTGTTTGAAGACGGCATCATGGGAATTCTGCCGTGATGAGACAAGAAGAAGAAGAAGAAGAAGAAGCACCGTCTTAATTCCACCACCTTTCCTCCCACTGTTTCCACACTGATCTGGATGTCATGTGTTCTTCTTCTACACGTGTGAACTGCGCGGGTGGTTTCACTCCCAGATTTTCACCTTTTTCCCAGCGTTCTGTGCTGCTGTGTGAGTGTGTGTGTGTGTGTGTGTTCTTGTACTTGCGGCATACTGAGGACCAGTGAGGGTTTTTAACCAACAAAGTGACGTAATTTTACGGAGTGAGGACATTTTGGCCGGTCCTCACTTTGTATTCATTGAAATCACTTCCTTAGGTTGCTATAACATGCTATTGTCAATTTGTCAACAAAAAAAAAATCACATTTTGGACCAAAAACATTTTGTCAAAGATTTTTTCAAATTTTGGACGACATAGTATAGTATGACGTTTTTGTCATATTTTGGACCAAAACATTTTGGTCAAATTTGTTGTTTTCAAATTTTGGACCACAAAGTATAGAATGACGTTTTTGTCATATTTTGGACCAAAACATTTTGGTCAAATTTGTTGTTTTCAAATTTTGGACCACAAAGTATAGTATCACGTTTTTGTCAAATTTTGGACCAAAAATTTTGGATCAATTTTTTTTTTCAAAATGTGGACGACATAGTATAGTATGACGTTTCTGTCAAATTTTGGACTAAAAATTTTGGGTCAATTTTTTTTTTCAAATTTTAGACGACATAGTATAGTATGACGTTTTTGTCCAATTTTGGACCAAAACATTTTTGTCAAAGATTTTTTCATATTTTGGACGGCATAGTAAAGTATGACGTTTTTGTCAAATTTTGGACCAAAATTTTTAGGTCCAATTTTTATTTATTTTTTTTTGGTCGACATAGTATAAGTATGACGTTTTTGTCAAATTTTGGACCAAAAATTTAAATAATCGAAAAAGTTTTTGCCCGCCCTTTTTGCTCTGGGGCTCCACCTGCAGACATTTTATGGTACTGCAACCAGTAGTTCTTTATAGATGTCATTCATTAAGTAGATATTTGTAATTGTGTTGATTTAAAAAGTGGAAATGCTGGTCCTCAGTATGCAGCAAGTACAAGAATGTGTATGTTTGTGTGTGTGTGTGTGTGTGTGTGTGTGCGTGTGGTCCACAGCTGCTTTCTTTCCAGAAATTTGCAATTTAGATGAGAAGAGACAGCGGCGACGACGGGGGGGGGGTTGAGGGAACACCTGGTCCTTCACAAGCTGCTGATAAAAACCTGCTCTTGAATCAAACGGACACTTCCTGCCGCAGCAGACGAGGAACACCGTGATGGACGATGGCTGAAAAATGCCGGCGAGGACGCGGGCGAGGGGTCACCGGGGTCAAACCATTCCATCTCCAAAAACCAGCTCCCCTCCGCGTGTTCGACGGGAGACGAGATGATTGATAACCTCCTCCCTAACATTCAGAGTGATGGAGTTTAACTCCTCTGTGACCTGAGGTCAACGTCATTAAAGGGACAATTCAGGCAGTGTGCGACACAGACCATCATGGTACGGTAAAGCTGAGAACAGAGCCTTTACGGGCTAGGCCACGTTAGCCAGATATGTAGCCTGACAGCGAGCGATGACATTGAACGCAACACAACAGACAACAAAGGAGGACTTCCAGCAGCTCTTTTGCTCTTGCTCGGTTTGTGACTTTATTTTCTCGTTTATTTGCCATTTTTAATCTCGTAAATAAGTGACTTTATTTTCTCAATCATTTTTTTTTTCATATTTGGCCCTAAATACGCCGTCGTAAAACCCTTCCCAATCATGCCAGAATAATCCGGCCATACTTGTTCTTCTTTGGTTTGTTTTGCAGACCCTTCCGGGTGTCACTTCCGGGTCTCGTAACCTGCATTTATCAAAATTGGATTAAACGAGTCGTTATCCGTTTTTTCGTTTTAATTTTGTAAACGAATATTGGGAAAACAAGTCGTTTTTAAAAAAATTTATTTCTGGTTTTATTTTGAAAAAGGAATGAATGAATGAATGAATGATACACGGATTTGGTCATTTCTGTTCTATTCTACGCTCGATGTCCACATCGTAGCCTTTCATACAAACTGTTAGCCTAGCCTTCCAGAGTCTGGTGTCGGACCAGATTAAGTACGAAAAGTCTGGAAAGGGCGGAGTCGCCTCCCAGTGGACGTAGATTAAAAATGTTTTTTATTCCTGTTTAACTGACAAATGTTTTGTGCAGCCATTGATGACAATGTAAAGTCGACCAGCGGCGTTCCTCAGGGCTCAATTCATGGCCCGCTGTTCATTTAAATCAGTGTTCACTGTTACACAGACGACACCCAAGTGTATCTTTCTCTTAACCAAAGGAAAGGTAACAACTTACAAAAATGTGATCTGCAGGTTTCAACAAGTCAAATTTAAGACTTTTTAAGACTTTTTAAGACCATAATGAATAGAATTTAAGACCCATTTCAAATCCATACTGGCAAAAAAAGTACAAAAGTCATGAAGGAAAATTGGAGCCACAAATTGATCTTGCACTTACCCAACTTATGCAAGCAATTCAGCTTAGCTGTGGGCTTTCATTAAGTTTTCTCCGCTGCTATGATATGCTATGCTAAGCTATGCTAAGCTGTAACACACTGCGGCGCGCGCGCACACAACACACTAGCTAGCTAGCGGTGTTCGATAAATTGTCCCCAGGCAGCACAGGTGACCTACTTTAGTTCCGTGTTGTAGTTCTGTTATCGCAACACGAGACTGAACTTTATGCACGTTTTAAATAGATTTTTAAGACCTTTCAAAACTGTATTTAAGACCTTTTATGTGATTTTAGGAGAATTTCAGACATTTTAAGGCCTTAAATTCAAATTATTAGATTTTAGACTTTTGAAGACCCTGCGGATACACTGATTAAACAGACAGGGATTTGTAGAATTAGTGGGAAGATTCTGACCAAAACCTAACGGGAACATTCATGAACGATCACCGACCACTGATCCGTCAAGAACCGTGGACAGGAAGTCGCTAAAAGAAAGGAATAATTTCCAGATAAACCCACGGCAGAAGTCATAATAATAATAATAATAATAATAATAATACATCAGCTCTGCTCTTCGTTCATGAAAAAGAAAAAAAATCTCCATCAGCTTAACAAGAGAGCAGCACTTAGAGGAGGTTTTTAGTCTTTAAAGCTTGTTAAACAGGTGCCGTGATGAAAGACTCTCATCGGCTTTTAACTCGCACAGCTTTTCACGACTCTCACAGAGTGAAGAGTGTGTGTGTGTGTGTGTGTGTGTGTGTGTGTGTGTGTGTGTGTGTGTGTGTGTGTGTGTGTGTGTGTGTGTGTGTGTGTGTGTGTGTGTGTGTGTGTGTGTGTGTGTAGCCTCTAATTCCACTGATCTCCAAACGCGCAGCAGAAAACACTCACAGAACGGTCGCGTTTCCGGTTCATTCGGCTCGAGTGCCGCGCTAATGTTCGTCTAACGGCACCGGAAACATTCTGCGTTAACGTTCTAACGCAAATACAATCAATGAGGTTCTTTTTTTTCTTTTTTTTTAATAATTCATCCCATTCGTCACCGTTTATCACACACACACACACACACACACCTGTCGTCAGTCGTCACTGATTCGGAGACAAGGATCTGAAACGTCGTGGATGAACGACCTCAAAGACTGAGATCCTGGTATCTCAGCATGAGCAGCAGCAGCAGCATGAGCAGCAGCAGCAGCATTTTCCCTGATCTAAATGTGAATATGACGCTCAGCGGAGCGCGAGCTTCACCTCGCACAGGTGTTACGCTCTCCTCTCGGCCGACAGCGAGCGAAACAGCGGCGTCTGCAGCGTCGTCTGCAGAAAGAAACGCTGACAAACGCCGTGACGACTGAGATCCAGGTCGTAAAATACCGTGAGCGTCGGCGAATAAACGAGAGACGAGTCTACTTTGGATGTGGGTTGTCGTAGCAACTGTGGTACGGAACACACACTCACACAAGCCTTTTTCAACCCACAAATGACCACAAAATTCAAAATGGCTGAATCAGAAGAGACCTTTTTTACTCCTTAAGGGGTCTTAAATCTGTTAAACTTTAAAGAGTTTTCCTTAAGAGTTGCCATTTCGTGTACAAAGAAAAATAATAATCAATTCAAATATGTCAACCAAAATCTTTATTTCAGTCCTTAACGTTAGAATCAATATTTTAGCTTTAAATGTTTTCCTGTTCCTGTTTAACTGACGTAAAGTTGACCAGCGGAGTTCCTCAGGGCTCAATTCTTGGCCCGCTGTTCATTTAAACCAGAGTTCTCTGTTACGCAGACGACACCCAATTGTAACTTTCTTTTGGTTAAAAGAATGGTATTAATAACTTCATGTGCTGGTCCTGCTATGACCAACAGGTGGCAGGATTAAGGAGTCTTAAGTGTTTTCCTGATCGTTCAAGTCGCACACATCTATCCTCACGTTGCATGTGTTGGTAGCGTCCCGTATCCGAGGAACCGATAATGGACTCAACCGAAATCGTAATTTTTAGTCCTCAACTGTGACATTTGACTCTGTTTAACTGTAGCGTTAGCATCACTATTTTAGCTTTAAATGTTTTTATTCCTGTTCGACTGATGGATATTTTGTGCAGTCATTGATGACAATGTAAAGTTGACCAGCGGCGTTCCTCAGGGCTCAATTCTTGGCCCGCTGTTCATTTAAATCAGAGTTCACTGTTACGCAGACGACACCACATTGTACCTTTCTTTTGGTTAAAAGAATGGTATTAATAACTTCATGTGCTGCTCCTGCTACGACCAACAGGTGGCAGGATTAAGGAGTCTTAAGTGTTTTCCTGATCGTTCAAGTCGCACACATCTATCCTCACGTTGCATGTGTTGGTAGCATCCCGTATCCGAGGAACCGATAATGGACTCAACCAAAATCTTAATTTTAGTCCTTAACTGTGACATTTGACTCTGTTTAACTGTAGCGTTAGCATCACTATTTTAGCTTTAAATGTTTTTATTCCTGTTCGACTGACGGATATTTTGTGCAGCCATTGATGACAATGTAAAGTTGACCTCCGGCGTTCCTCAGGGCTCAATTCTTGGCCCGCTGTTCATTTAAATCAGAGTTCACTGTTACGCAGACGACACCACATTGTACCTTTCTTTGAACCCGATGAGTTAAAGGTGTGTAATAGTTTTTCCATTTTTAAAAAAACAGCTCAAAACCTGGATTAGGGACAATTACAATTGTAACCAAACACCAAATACTTAAGTCCATGAACATACTTTTTATTTTTTCTATTTTCTTTCTGTATTTATACCCAGTTTTAAATTGATAATGTATTTTTTTTTTACCAAATTTGCATTTTCGGGTGCCTTTTAAGATCTGGGTAGGGACAGCAGATGGAAACTTGCACTTGTAGCTAACTCTGGCTTGTTTACAGCAAGTAACTTTCAAATAAATAAACAAAACGAACACAACAAACAAACCAAAAGAAAGATGGTATTAACAAGTGGATTGGCAAGTGTGTTTTGGTCGTTACTTTTGCTGAAATTTGAACATTTCTTCTGACGTCCGGGTAAAAAGTACAGAGTATGTGGTGAATCTCATATTATTATGTTCTTCGATTTAATTCTACGGAACCCCCGAAGTAAAAATTGAAATCTCGAGTTTCCCAAAAAAAAATCTGAAAAAAAAAAAATCTGAAAAAAATGTTTTTATTATTTTTTTGGGAAACTCGAGTTATATGAATATCTGAAAAAAATATAAAGTTTCCCAAAAAAATCTGAAAAAATTAAAAATAATAATTTTTTGGGGGAAACTCGAGTTATATAAATATCTGAAAAAAATATGATTTTTTTTTTTTTTTTTCTCATGTCGCTTCGGGGGCTCCGTAGAATTCTGTGCCGCTCTGCGAGGCTAAAAATAGGCAGAGACGATCGTGAAATAAGAAAAATAAAACCATACGCACGCACACGCCGTCACGGTGACTATAGTAAAATATAAAGTTTGCATCTTTCACGTCGGGTGTGAAGTGATAGCGTTGATGTTTTCAAAGGCTGCGTCTGATTGTTAAATTGTTGACTTTGGGAAACGCGGGAACAAACGAGAAAGAAACAACGGCGCGATATCAAATGTGAGAGCAACAAAAGAACAAGACATCACAGAGCTCCGAGCCCCACACCAGGCTGCTATAAATAGAGGATGTGGGTGTGTGTGTGTGTGTGTGTCCTTGTGTGTGTGTGTGCATTGCAACACGTCCACAAGTCAATTATTTGTGGAGGCTGTGAAGAGAGTGGAAACAACAAAAAATCACCTACGGGGGCTTCATCGTTGACAAAACTATAATATGAGACAGAGTAATATCACAGGAGCCCGAGGACGTCGCTCGCACTGCAACACAATACGCACAAACAACTCGTGTAACATCCATTTACATATAATGAGGCTCTAAACACGGAGTTCAGGCTTGTTCGTCCTACAGTATATGCTAATCAGACGAATTATGTAAGGAAATATTCGAGTACTTCATTAACTCTTCACCTACTTATGCGTATGAAATCATAAGAACGTGTTTTTCTTTGCTGGAAACTGGAAGTTTGCGTCGTGTTGCTCTGCCGCACCAAAGTCCATAGAGAAAACCGGCGATTTAACGCCACGGCGCAGAGGAGCTGTGGGTCCACTGCAGAGGAGCTGTGGATCCATTGCAGATCCACTGCAGAGGAGCTGTGTGGATCCACTGCAGAGGAGCTGTGTGGATCCACTGCAGAGGAGCTGTGGATCCACTACAGAGGAGCTGTGGATCCACTGCAGAGGAGCTGTGGATCCATTGCAGATCCACTGCAGAGGAGCTGTGGATCCACTGCAGAGGAGCTGTGTGGATCTACTGCAGAGGAGCTGTGTGGATCCACTGCAGAGGAGCTGTGGGTCCACTGCGGATCCACTGCAGAGGAGCTGTGGATCCAATGCTGAGGAGCTGTGGATCCACAGCAGAGGAGCTGTGGGTCCAATGCTGAGGAGCTGTGGATCCACAGCAGAGGAGCTGTGGGTCCACAGCAGAAGAGCCGTGGATCCACAGCAGAGGAGCTGTGGATCCACTGCAGAGGAGCTGTGTGGATCCACTGCTGAAGAGCCGTGTATCCACTGCTGAGGAGCTGTGGATCCACTGCAGAGGAGCTGTGGGTCCACTGCAGAGGAGCTGTGGATCCACTGCAGAGGAGCTGAAGGTCCACTGCAGAGGAGCTGTGGATCCACTACAGAGGAGCTGTGGATCCACTGCAGAGGAGCTGTGTGGATCCACTGCAGAGGAGCTGTGGGTCCACTGCGGATCCACTGCAGAGGAGCTGTGGATCCAATGCTGAGGAGCTGTGGATCCACTGCAGAGGAGCTGTGGATCCACTGCAGAGGAGCTGTGTGGATCCACTGCAGAGGAGCTGTGTGGATCCACTGCAGAGGAGCTGTGGGTCCACAGCAGAAGAGCCGTGGATCCACAGCAGAGGAGCTGTGTGGATCCACTGCAGAGGAGCTGAAGGTCCACTGCAGAGGAGCTGTGGATCCACTACAGAGGAGCTGTGGATCCACTGCTGAGGAGCTGTGGATCCATTGCAGATCCACTGCAGAGGAGCTGTGGATCCACTACAGAGGAGCTGTGGATCCACTGCTGAGGAGCTGTGGATCCATTGCAGATCCACTGCAGAGGAGCTGTGGATCCACTGCAGAGGAGCTGTGTGGATCCACAGCAGAGGAGCTGTGTGGATCCACTGCAGATGAGCTGTGTGGATCCACTGCAGAGGAGCTGTGTGGATCCACTGCAGAGGAGCTGTGGGTCCAATGCTGAGGAGCTGTGGATCCACAGCAGAGGAGCTGTGGGTCCACAGCAGAAGAGCCGTGGATCCACAGCAGAGGAGCTGTGGATCCACTGCAGAGGAGCTGTGTGGATCCACTGCTGAGGAGCTGTGTGGATCCACTGCAGCCTCCGTCGCTCCAGTTCAAAGTGTGTTATTTTGCGAGTTCTGCGTTTGAAACACTTTGTCTGGTGTTTCCCAAAGTGACACCAACGAACCAACTATAAATAAATAAGCTAGGAGCTGCAGAGCGACTGTGAGCTAAAAAAAACAACGCAGATTTTCTCCATGGAGTTTGGCGCAGGAGGAAAAAAGAGGAAAAACGCTGTCTGACGGTGAGATAAAGCAGCAAAGAATAAAGATTCTATGGAAGTGAGTCTTCTGTAAAGTGACTAAAATCAGTTTTATATAATAATATCACTTTAGCCTTTGCTAACACACATGTCCACTACATGGTTTATTTGGCTGTACATGTAGTGACAGGCCATATACACACATATACACACATATATACACACACACACACGGTCTCCAGGGAAATTAAGCGTTTCATGCCATTTCCTAACAACATGCTGATGAAGACGATGAAGGTGTGACAGCTGGCGTTACATTATGACTCCCATTATACCTTCATATCTCCACACTGGCTCCACTTGAATCCAGCATTTTAATTTGCATGCCGCCGTAGAGGAGACCACCTGACGCAGGTTATATTAAAGTGGAACAAAATGTTCTGATATTAATGGAAATGTCATCATCTTAATCTTAATAATGAGTATTTTTTTTCCCCTAGTTTTCCCATCGTATAAACTACAAAAAAAAAAAAAACGATTTGTTGTTTTTTGGAAGATGCTAAGAATTTGCAACACAAAATTGGGACAAACTGGTTTTGGGAATAAGTGTCAGTAAAATCTACTGATAATTCCAAAAATCTGCTTAAATTTCCAAATTCTATTTAAACGAGTAGCTTTAAGTCATGTGACCCAGGTGAGTGACATTCGAGCGTCGGCGTCGCCAGAGGACGAGCTGTCGACTTCCATCGCGTTCCAGTGAGTGGACGACGTCCTGAAGCCCTGAGGTCTTTAGACGTCAGGACCAGTTTGTTTCACTCGCTGAAGAACTCGCTCTGTTTCTGAATGTCTGAACGTTTCTGTACATCTTTGTCTCTGAACGTCTCTGAATGTCTCTTGACTGTCTCTTATTCTCTGAACGTCTCTGAACGTCTTTGAACGTCTCTGAATTTTCTGAACGTCTCTGAACGTCTGTGAACGTCTCTGAATGTCTGTCTCTGAACGTCTCTGAACGTTGGTCTCTGAATGTCTCTGAATGTCTCTGAACGTCTGTCTCTGAACGTCTGTGAACGTCTCTGAACGTCTCTGAACGTCTCTGAACGTTGGTCTCTGAATGTCTCTGAATGTCTCTGAACGTCTCTGAATGTCTGTCTCTGAACGTCTGTGAACGTCTCTGAATGTCTCTGAACGTTGGTCTCTGAATGTCTCTGAATGTCTCTGAACGTCTGTGAATGTCTCTGAACGTCTGTCTCTGAACGTCTGTGAGCGTCTCTGAACGTCTGTGAGCATCTGTGAACGTCTCTGAACATCTCTGAACGTCTCTGAACGTCTGTCTCTGAACGTCTCTGAACGTCTGTGAATGTCTGTCTCTGAACGTCTCTGAAGGTCTGTCTCTGAACGTCTCTGAACGTCTCTGAACGTCTGTGAGCGTCTCTGAACGTCTGTGAGCATCTGTGAACGTCTCTGAACATCTCTGAACGTCTCTGAACGTCTGTCTCTGAACGTCTCTGAACGTCTCTGAATGTCTGTCTCTGAACGATTGTCTCTGAACGTCTCTGAAAGTCTCTGAACGTCTGTCTCTGAACGTCTCTGAACGTCTCTGAATGTCTGTCTGAACGTCTCTGAATGTCTGTCTCTGAACGATTGTCTCTGAACGTCTCTGAATGTCTGTCTCTGAACGTCTGTCTCTGAACGATTGTCTCTGAACGTCTCTGAATGTCTGTCTCTGAACATCTCTGAACGTCTCTGAACGTCTCTGAACATCTATGAACGTCTCTGAATGTCTGTCTCTGAACATCTCTGAACGTCTCTGAACGTCTCTGAACATCTATGAACGTCTCTGAATGTCTCTGAATGTCCCTGAACGTCTCTCTGAACGTCTTGCTCTGAATGTCTCTGAACGTCTCTGAATGTCTCTGAACGTCTCTCTGGAAACAGCTGAGCTGAGACGCCTGTCAATCATCCTCAAAGGTCACCGCCCATTCATCCGAGTCATTCTCTTGAATATAAAGCACAGAATATAATCTGTGACCTTTAAGCTCTGATGTTCAGCAGAACCTGGGCAAACATTTGTGAGGTTTAATATCAACTCAGAAAAAACCTTCAGTGATGGTGACGTGTTTGAATTTAAAAGAGGAGGAGCTGTGGATCCACAGCACAAGTTTGTAGTTTGCTCTGGAATTACCCTCAGATTACCACAGATTTGATCCCCACGCCAATTTGTACTGGACACGTCAGAGCAGAAAAACGGTGTGACCACGGCAGCGCGCGGCATTTTGGGCTAATTCACCCGTTCGCCGCAAAACAGGAAGTGCCCTATGACTTCGTTGTACGACGAGTTTCACCGAATCCCGAAACAGGATGTGTGTGTTTATATAGTTCTTATATAGTTGGTGAAAATTAGTTTGGGTCACACTTTAGATCAGGGAACACATGTTCACCATTAACTCAAGAAAAAAAGTATGCTAACTCGCTGCTTACTAACATGTAAGCAGCGAGTTAGCACAGATGGTGCCAAACTGTGCCAAACGAGAGAACGCCTAGACATCTCTTTACTAAAACCTCTGTAATTTCACTCTGCTTCACTTAAGCAGCATCAGACTTTGCACAGCTCATGTCCACATGTTGTTACATGACCTCCATGTGTTTTTAAGCTCCTACTGCATATTTTAAAGGTGATATTTGCTTTAAAATGCAATATTCTTTTTAGGCGAGAGAAAAACAAATCCTTCAGCTATGCTGTGTTCCATGTACATTTACTCTGACACAGTGGCATCTACAGTGAAACTTACACCTCTGGTGGAATCTCACAAGTGTTATCTTTATTTTGATACCAAGATAATCCACATTTAGTCTTTACTCTATTTAGTTTGGACATGTCATTTTTGAGCAGAGGTTAATATTTACTAATTAAAGGGCTAGTATGCTACTTATATGCATGTTAGTAAGCACCTAGTTAATGGTGAATACGTGTTCCCTAATCTAAAAGTGTTAAATAGTGTGAAAAATAAAGGATTTAAGACGCTCTATACTGCACTTTCTTAATCGTGTAATCGCGAGTTAACTATGACATATATGCGATCATCGCAAGTTAACATGACATTAATGCGATTAATCTCAAGTTAACTATGGCATTAATGCAATTAATCGCAAGTTTTCTATGACATTAATGCAATTAATCCAGAGTTGACATTAATGCGATTAATTGCGAGTTAACTACGACATTGATGCGATTAATCGCGTGTTAACCCTGACATTAATGTGGTTAATCCCGAGTTTTCTATGACATTAATGCGATTAATCTAGAGTTAACTCTGACATTAATGCGATTAATCAAGAGTTAACTCTGACATTAATTGCAATTAATCTAGAGTTAACTCTAACATCATTGTGATTAATCACGAGTTGACATTTATACGATTAATCGAGAGGTAACCCTGACAATATTGCGATTAATCGGGAGTTAACCAGGACATTAGCGTGATTAATAGCGAGTTTTAACAATTTTGTACCTAAGAAATCTCAAATGGGACAGATGGTGCCAAACTGTGCCAAAAGTGAGAACGCCTAGACATCTCTTTACTAAAACCTCTGTCATTTCACTCTGCTTCACTTCAGCAGCATCAGACTTTGCACAGCTCATGTCCACATGTTGTTACATGACCTCCATGTGTTTCTAAGCTCCTACTGCATATTTTAAAGGTGATATTTGCTTTAAAATGCAATATTTTTTTAGGCGAGAGAAAAAAAACTTCATTTATGCTGTGTTCCATGTACATTTACTCTGACACAGTGGCATCTACAGTGAAACGTCTTTATTTTGATACCAAGATAATCCACAAGATAAGAAGAGGTTAATATTTGCTAATTAAAGAGCTAGCATGCTACTTATATGCATGTTAGTAAGCACCTAGTTAATGGTGAATACGTGTTCCCTACCCTAAAAGTGTTATATAGTGTGAAAAATAAAGGCTTTAAGACGCTCTATACTGCACTTTCTTATGTTTTAACACAGTCACTGGTAAAAAAATAAAATCAGCCTGACGACGAACAGCGGCGGCAGAAACATCTCTGCCTAATATTTTCTCTCGTCAAAAGAGAATAAATCTGAAGTAACTGTGCAGAAGTCGCTCACAGAGCGACGACGAGCATCGACGCGGGAGTTTCTGTGCAAACGCTCTGATCTCGTCGTCTCCGCAGACGATAAATCCGGAGCTCGGGCGCTTTAGCTTTAGCTGAAAGACCGAGACGCCGCCGCCGACGCAGCGTCCTCACACGTCCTCACAGCTGCAGCCCAGAGTTCACTCGCTCTGTAAACCCTGAGGTTCTCTCTGCTGAGCTCATTAGACGATCACAGAGACCAGGATTTACGCAGCGAGAACAGACGGAGAATCGCTGGTGTTCTCTCTGTGTGTGTGTGTGTGTTCTCTGTGTGTGTGTGTGTTCTCTGTGTGTGTGTGTGTGTGTTCTCTGTGTGTGTGTGTGTTCTCTCTGTGTGTGTGTGTGTTCTCTGTGGAGCAAACACTGAGCGACACAAACTACAGAAGCGTCCGTAAACACAGGCCCTGAGCAAAAAGTGCTGAATTTGTGAAATAATTTGTGAAATTTGCTAATTCAACCAATGCAAACAGGTTTATTATGAACAGACATCTCAACCGCTTGGTAGAGGCCTGTATCTAAAATACAAAAAAAAAATATATATGTACATATATATATTAGGGCTGTCAAAATTAACGCGTTAACGCAGGATGATTAATTTGTGGAATTAACGCGTTAAAAACAGTCACTGTCTAACTAACAGGGACACAGACAGCAGCTAACATTAGCGTCAGAATGCTAGCTGACGCTAACACTAACTAGTAGAAGCAGTGCTTCAAAGGTGCTGATGAGGAATTTCCTGCTGTGAGTTTAGTAAGAAAACTATTTAACTTCTATACTTTATATTTTGTTTATAATGTGAGTTATTTACAGTGCAATGTATAGTTTTTTTAAAAGTTATTTACAGCATTTTATTTTTTCTATTTATTTATATTGTCGTGTGTTGTTTTTTTTACAATGTAATGTTTATTTTTTACTAAGTTTGTATAGGTTTTTACAAGTTATTTACAGTATTTTATTGTTCTTTACATTTATATTTTCACATACTTTATATATCTCTGTGTCTCCTACAACAATATAAAGAGAAAATTTGAATTTTTTTCTGGCATATTTACGAATGGTAATTAATCGTGATTAATCGTGATTAATCCACAGCTACCCTGTGATTAATCTGATTAAAAATGTTAATCTTTTGACAGCCCTAATGTATATATATATATATACATATATATATATATATACATATTGATTGTCGTTATTTTTATCGTAAGAAAAGAAAATAATAATAAAATGCAAATAAATAATTTTTCCTTTGCTTTTTTCTTGATGCGTACCTTAAAGGGTTAATGACAGATATTCCAGTCAATGACGTATTAAACTGTGATAGTTTTCCATCTTTAAAGAGTTTGCGAAACACTTTGATCGGTGATGAAAACATGACTGAGTGAATTTGCACTGATGAAAATTCAGCGTTTTTGGTTGTTGATTTGCCGTGGTTTGGTTTGGTTTGGTTTGGTTTGGTTTGGTTTGGTTCGAGTATTTATTTTCGTCCGTAAAAACGTCAAACCAAAATGATCCCGTTTCGACGATTTCTTTGTTTTTTATGGAGCAAATAAAGCAGAAAATGTTCACATTTGAGAAGCCGAAAACTCAGAAAAACTCATAGTTTTAATGACTGAAATGGATTAATAACATGTTCACGTCCAAAACATAAGAAAACAAGAGTATAAACGACTGTGAAGAAACCGTGACACGGAGTTACTGCGAGATACTAAACACACTATTTCTGTCTCTGCCTGACGCACACAAACAGACGTTTACAACACACACACACACACACACACACACACACACACACACACACACACCTGTTGCCAAGCAACAGCGATGCCGGCTTCATCAGTGGACTGTGAAATGCAGAAGGGGGGGGGGGGGAAGTCAGGGGGACGGACAGGAAATCAGCGAGGGGGGGGAGGACACCTGACACACACACACAAGCTCACACTCCTGTCCTTATAAGGACACACAAGCCTCATCACTAAATCTTAACCACATCATGTCTAACCCTAATCTTAATCCTGACCCTAATTCAAATCTGAGTCCTAAACTCAAACATGAGGTTCTGCCTCATTAGGACCAGGTTTTGGTCTCCATGAGGACCAGAAAAATGGCAACAAACACAACAACAAATATAAGAAAACCTATAAAATGATTGGGTTTTAGAGGTTTTTTTTTATTTTTCCAGCTTCTTAAATGTGAATATTTTCTGGTTTCTTGAGTTTGGGTTTATTTTGTAAATCATTAAAAGTGAAACGTTGAGACTTTCAGAGCCTCATCGTGGTCTCCATGACGACCAATCACGGTCAGGACCAGTAAATGTCCTGAAAAAGATCAGAACATCTGACAATGATTGGGTTTTAGAGTTTGTTTTAAAGCAGCTTTAATTGATAAAAACCTTCTTATTTTTCATCCAAACATGTTTTCCTCCTCAGTCGTTTCCACAGTTTGAATCCTGTTGGACAGATAAAGACAAACAGACGTCCTTTAATCTATAGATATTTCTATTTGAGGGATTTGACGACGACAAATCTCCTAATCCAGATTATCACTCTCTCCTTCTGTGTGTTGATCTTTTACATGAAGCCTTTATTTTAAGGAGTTCCCGTTAAGGACCTTGTTGTTATGGTCTGTATACTTTTATTATGTCTCTACTTTAACTACTTGTTTTTAGCTTTTATATTCAGTCGAGTTTTATACCTGAAATGGTTTAGTCTGTAGAAAAAGAAGAAGAAGAAGAAGAAGAAGAAGAGATCTTCTAAATAAAGGATGAATAAATAAACAATAAACAAGTTCTAATCAGTGTTAGATTGTGTGAATGTATTAAATAATGATGAATATGAGCATTTGTTTCTCATGTTTTTGTCTCGTCTCATGTGTAAAACTGTTTATTCTGGAAAATGAGTCATAATCTGGGCAGAATAACCGTGTGTGTGTGTGTGTGTGTGTGTGTGTGTGTCTGTGTGTCTGTGTGTCCTACAGTATGTCAGTGCACAACAGGTTTCCATGTTCATGGATTCATTTTTACTCAAACACATGGAAAACACTGTTGTATCAAATAAAAATCTAAAAGTCAAGTTCATGAAGTCACTTTCTTTATATTCCTTTGATTCCGAATCAAGAGACATTTGTAAGAGTTGTTTTACATCGTTATTGTGGGAAATCAGATGATTTTTAACTGTTTCTAGTGGAAGAAAATGAAAATAAATGAAAACATTTGATTGTGATTAATCAAAATAAAGGAAAATCCCTGATTAATTCATCTTTTCTATTAAAAATACATTAAATGCAGTTTGGGTAAACAAACATGTTTATCATCATTTCTAATTGTTAAACTGGACGAGGAAAACAATATTTAAAGATTAGCTAGCTAACTAGATAGCGAGATAGATGCCTGCAAGCTAATTAGATAGCGAGATAGACGCCTGCAAGCTAACTAGATAGCAAGAAAGATGCCTGCAAGCTAACTAGATAGCGAGATAGATGCCTGCAAGCTAACTAGATAGCGAGATAGATGCCTGCAAGCTAACTAGATAGCGAGATAGACGCCTGCTAGCTAACTAGATAGTTTGATAGATGCCTGCTAGCTAACAAGATAGCGAGATAGACGCCTGCAAGTTAACTAGATAGCGAGATAGATGCCTGCTAGCTAACTAGATATCGAGATAGATGCCTGCTAGCTAACTAGATAGCGAGATAGATGCATGCAAGCTAACTAGATAGCGAGATAGACGCCTGTAAGTTAACTAGATAGCGAGATAGATGCCTGCTAGCTAACTAGATATCGAGATAGATGCCTGCTAGCTAACTAGATAGCGAGATAGATGCCTGCAAGCTAACTAGATAGCGAGATAGACGCCTGCTAGCCAACTAGATAGCGAGATAGATGCCTACAAGCTAACTAGATAGCGAGATAGATGCCTGCAAGCTAACTAGATAGCGAGATAGACGCCTGCTAGCCAACTAGATAGCGAGATAGATGCCTACAAGCTAATTAGATAGCGAGATAGATGCCTGCAAGCTAACTACTTAGCGAGATAGATGCCTGCTAGCTAACTACTTAGCGAGATAGATGCCTGCTAGCTAATTAGATAGCGAGATAGATGCCTACAAGCTAATTAGATAGCGAGATAGATGCCTGCTAGCTAACTAGATAGCGAGATAGATGCCTGCTAGCTAATTAGATAGCGAGAGATGCCTGCTAGCTAACTAGATAGCGAGATAGATGCCTGCTAGCTAATTAGATAGCGAGATAGATGCCTGCTAGCTAACTAGATAGCGAGATAGACGCCTGCAAGCTAACTAGATAGCGAGATAGATGCCTGCAAGCTAACTAGATAGCGAGATAGATGCCTGCAAGCTAACTAGATAGCGAGATAGATGCCTGCTAGCTAACTAGATAGCGAGATAGACGCCTGCAAGCTAACTAGATAGCGAGATAGATGCCTGCAAGCTAACTAGATAGCCAGATAGATGCCTGCTAGCTAACTAGATAGCGAGATAGATGCCTGCAAGCTAACTAGATAGCAAGATATGCCAGCTAGCAAGATAGCTGTTGTTGTTTTTTTATGCTAATCCACAAAAGTTTAATTTGTTTAAGTGATTAATCCAAATGAAGGAAAAATCCCTGATTTATACACACTTTCTATTAAAAATACATTAAATTCAGTTTGGGTAAACAAACATGTTTATCATCTTTTTTAATTGTTAAACTGGACGAGGAAAACGATATTTAAAGATTAGCATCGGCCGTTTAAAGACAAACGAGCGCCGCTGAGTCACTGCAGTGATGCATCATGGGAGTTTTCATGATCACAGAGCAGAGATTATTCTGGACTCAAAGAGAATGATTTGAACGGCTGGAAACGTGTGTGCGTGTGTGTGTGTGTGTGTGTGTGTGTGTGTGTGTGTGTGTGTGTGTGTGTGTGTGTGTGTGTGTGTGTGTGTGTGTGTGTGCGTGTGTGTGTGTGTGAGTGTGTGTCTGCGTGCGTGTGTGTGCGTGTGTGTGTGTGTGTAACATCTGCTGCGTCTTCAAAGAACAGATCTGAAGTCTTTGGTTCTTTTCCTTGAAGTCGTTTTTTTCCCGACGTTTCCTTTGAGGCACTTTTATCTCGGATTATTTTCTTTACGTAAGAACACGAAGAGACTTTTGTTTTTTTTCTGACGACTCTGAAAAAGTGTGTGTGATGTCTGCGAGAGGAAGTGTGTGTGATCCACAGCTTCACACGTGATGAACTGCGGATCGAGAGGCGGCGTTTACTCCACTTAACATAAGAGGGTGTTCATGAGATGATCAGAAGAAGAAGAAGAAAAAAAAGAAGAAGAAGAAGAAGAAGAAGAAGAAGAAGTGCAGATTAGAATCCAGGAGGATTAAGGAACGACTGGGGATGATGATGATGATGATGAAGGACTACTTTGATCTGTGTTCACAACTCCAAACTGTGACTATGGTCTTCAACGTGCGATTAAGAACTTTGATTTGCAGAGGGCAGTTTTACACCTGCAGAAGAAGAAGAAGCAGGGCCGTTTCTAGCTGTTTGGGGGCCCTATGCAAGATACTATTTTGGGGGCCCCTATTTTTTCAAACTCAAACAAATATGTGCATAATGAATGCATCCAATACATGCAAATAAAGACAGGTATTCTCAAAAATATAATAAAATATGAGTCTGAACTTGCAGTTTGGGGGGCCCCCTGGTGGCTGCGGGGCCCTATGCATATTTCTAACTGTGGTTTAAGAACTTAATCTTCAGGCTGACTCACAATTCAAAGTTCTCCTCGGCCGAATTTCTTTAACACAGATCACCCGTTAAACAACTTTGAACCGAGGATTAAGAGCTTTGAACTGTAGAGGGCAGCGTTGCATCACTCGGTGAACGGCCCGCCAGGAATCATGAGAAGAAGAAGAAGAAGAAGAAGAAGGGAGCGGTGACGTCACGATTACGATACGCAACACATGGTCCACAAATGCGTGCTAATCGATATATCGCGAGGCGATCGCACAGCGCTACGTCGCGATGTCCGTCCAACTGAAGAAAACCACAACGTTAGCGTGAAAAGTTAAACATAGTGAAAGGTCAAAGGTCATGGACGTGGACGGAGCATCGCTTAAACCGCTATCCCGCTGTAAACTCGCTCTTCTTTAGTTTTACCCTTGTTTGTTTGAGCAGCGCCACCGCGAGGAGACATGAAGTAGTGACGCTCGGCGGAGTGAAACCGGCAGAGACCGTTTTACATTAGAGCGACTTCGTGAAAATGTTCATTTATACGTTAGCTGCGCCGTAAGTCTGCAGCGAATCACGCTAATCGACGCACGTCGACGCCCGCTAACGCCCGCTAACGTGCAATCGAGCGGTTCTTGCTTTAATCTGCAAACCTTCACGATTTCACGTTTAATCGGTCGGAAAAAAATAGTTACCGTCGAGGTGAAAATCCTCTCGCTGATTGGACAGCGTCTCCATTCTGACGCTGTGAAATCTTCTCTACATTTTTGCGCTGATACACAACATTAATTTAATAAAAAAAACACGACACCACGCGGCCTCAGAGGTTAATAAACAAAGGCTGCGATGATAGTTTGGTTTATTTTTTAGGACTCGTCGACACGTGCAGTTACTCTGAGGACGTTTATTTTTAAATCTAAATCTGCTTTCTCTATAGAGACCAGGGATTTATGGGTAAATGTTTCATATAAGTTGACAGAAAGAAAGAAGAGCAGTATAAGAGTCGTCCAGGGTGGGATAACATCCAATTTAACAGTTCTGTAAATCATGTAATCATGACAGATTCAAATTTGACTGATTCAAATCATCGAGTAACTTATTTAAAGCTCACATAGAGTGGTCCTGTTGCACATATATGTTAGTTATGGAGGTTTATTTACATACATTAACTTGTTTTTATGCTCAAAAACCTCCTAGTTGCTGTAAACGAGCCGATAGAAATCTCTCCTTACTGACGCTGTTTCCCAGCCGCGATATTTCAGACATAAATCTCACCCCCAGAAGACAGAGTGTCTTGTGATTGGCCAATACCCGGAAGTGACATAATCAGCACACCAGCTCTCAGAAGCACAGCTCCCCCCTCTGGAACGGTGGATGCACTGCTCCTCATTATCAAAAACATTGTTTTAACAGTGTTTAAAAATAGCTTCTTCACGACTCCCCGCCTCAGTCCCTTTGACGACCTTTGACCCGGAGTCAGACCCAGAGTCAGAAGACACTGTCGCTCGTGAAACGCCTCCACAACGGACGTTATTCTTCTTCTGCGGTTCAATGTACGCAACCGGATGTGCCCGGACTAGTGCCCGGAGCAGGAGGATCTGCTGTTCAGGAGAACCGCTGTTTACGTAACCGGACCGGGTTTTTTCAGAGATCTCGCTGAGCCCGAGATTACAATAAAACACAGTGTTCTCAGCAGTGGCTGAACTGTTTGTTTAGAACCTTCAGGGCTTCATAAACAAGGTAATGACGCAGATACACACTAAAAAAACAGCCTTAATAGGAACTTCCGGTCTAGGTCCACTTCAATATTTGTAAAAGAATAGACCTGCTGTAATCTCAGTTTCCGTGTCCCTTTGTGTCGTCGGAGGCTTTTGATTTAAAAAATGAAAGGAAACTTTTCTGGCCTTTCATCAGCGTTGAACCAAACTTTATTCAAATTCTGTTTTCCTCAGAGGAAACTGCAGCAACAGCAGTTTCACAAGAACTGAGCTGTAGATGTGACGCAGAGATCAGTGCAGTCGCTCATCAAGACTGTGGTTCCAAATCCTGGAACTTTGATTTTGAGACAGTGACCGTGAAAACTGTGCAACCGTTGAACTAAGTTTTCCAGCAAATAATTCATGCTTTTCACGCGTTTGTAAAAGACTCTTCTATTCAGCTCTGTCAAAAAACATTGTTTGGGTTTGTGGAGAAAACTAAATCCTGGCTTTCAGTGGCATCATAAATATGCTGAGAGAATCAGCCTCTGTGTTCAGCACTTTCCTGTGTTTGGAATAAAAACACTGGTCATATTCGCGCTCGCCGTCTCCATTACCTTGAAAGGTCATATTGATTCTCCTCAGAATCAGGTCACAGTCGACACTGAGCAGAGAGACGTAAACACAGGAAAGAAGAGGTTTAAAGAACATTTTTACTCTGCCTCTGTCTTTCTATAAACACTGGACACATTATTTACATTGAACTACAATGACAGAGCAAGAAAACACAGATATATAGAGAGACGCTAGCTAGCTTCATAGGCGAGATAGTGAGAGTAAGATGGATGCCTGCCAGTAACTAGGTAGCGAGATAGAAGCCTGCTAGCTAACTAGATTCAAGATTCAAGAATAGAAAGATAGCAATATAAATGCCTGCCAGTTAACTAGATAGCAAGTGAAATACCAGCAAGCGAACAAGATAGCAAGATCAATGCCTGCTAGCTAACTAAATAGCGAGATAGAAGCCTGCTAGCTAACTAGATAGCAAGATAGATGCCTGCTAGCTAACTAGATAGCGAGATAAATGCCAGTAAGAGGACAAGATAGCGAGACAGATGCCAGCAAGCTAACTAGATTCAAGATTCAAGAAAACTTTATTTATCTTCAGCGGGTAATTAAGGTAAGGCACATAGAGCAGGACAAAAACACTAAGCATAAATAGATAAATTAGTTATAAAGATAGCGTGAAAGATGTCTGCTAGCTAACTAGATAGCAAGATAGATGCCTGCTAGCTAACTAGATAGCAAGATAGAGGCCTGCTAGCTAATTGCCTGCTAGATCTAGCTATCTAGCTAACTAGATAGCGAGATAGATGTCTGCTAGCTAACTAGATAGCGAGACAGAGGCCTGCTAGCTAATTAGATAGTGAGATAAAGGCCTGCTAGCTAACTAGATAGCAAGATAAATGCCTGCTAGCTAACTTGATAGCGAGATAGATGTCTGCTAGCTAACTAGATAGCGAGATAGAGGACTGCTAGCTAATTAGATAGTGAGATAAAGGCCTGCTAGCTAACTAGATAGCAAGATAAATGCCTGCTAGCTAACTTGATAGCGAGATAGATGTCTGCTAGCTAACTAGATAGCAAGATAGATGCCTGCTAGCTAATTAGATAGCAACATAAATGCCTGCAAGCCAACTAGATAGCGAGATAGATGCCTGCTAGTTAACTAGATAGCGAGATAGATGGCTGCTAGCTAACTAGATAGCAAGATAGAGGCCTGCTAGCTAATTAGATAGTGAGATAAAGGCCTGCTAGCTAACTAGATAGCGAGATAGATGTCTGCTAGCTAACTAGATAGTGAGATAGAGGCCTGCTAGCTAATTAGATAGTGAGATAGATGCCTGCTAGCTAACTAGATGGCGAGATAGATGTCTGTTAGCTAACTAGATAGCAAGATAAATGCCTGCTAGCTAACTTGATAGCGAGATAGATGCCTGCCAGCTACCTAGATAACGAGATAGATGCCTGCTAGCTAACTAGATGGTGACATAGATGCCTGCTAGCTCCCTAGATAGATACCTGCTAGCAAGATAGATGCCTGCAAGCTAACTAGATAGTGAGATAAATGCCTGCTAGCTAATTAGATAGCAAGATAAATGCCTGCAAGCTAACTAGATAGTGAGATAAAGGCCTGCAAGCTAACTAGATAGTGAGATAAAGGCCTGCAAGCTAACAAGATAGCGAGATAGATGCCTGACAGCTACCTAGATAGCGAGATAGTTGCATGCTAGTTAACTAGATAAGTTTACATTATTTGGTGTCTCAAAACAATATTTCCATGCAAAATACTGTATCACAATATTTTGAAATATATTAGAATAGATTCAAAGGCGACTGTATGATGACTGGTCATGTTTGACATTTCTTCTAAAGCAGCGATCAAAGCACTCGTGTGTGTAAACATCACAGTAGACAAACACAAGCTCTACTTAGTTTACAGCCTACGAAGCACTTATATAATCACAATCTTGTGGGATCGCCCGAGTACAATATTTACTGAATCTAAGCCCAGATTGAGCAGCAGCTTCACGGCTTGTGTAAGCACGCATCGATCTCAGCGACACTCCACTTTAATCACTCCAGGACAGTTTCCACTCTGGAGACGACTGAGCTCCACAGTCACTGAGAAGCCTGCAGGGGGGGGTGTTCTCCCCAAATTAACCGCTAATTAGCGCCAATATTCCACTGGAAGCATTTTCTTACAAATTATTCCACGGTCTACACAAACATTCCAAAGCAGATGTATGCACAGCCGTTTCCCCCCGTGAGTGTTTTTATTCATTTATTTATTTGTTCCGTTGTCGTCGTGCGGTAATTGAATTCAACAGTGAATTCAGAATCCCACAGCGAGGGTTTCTCTCTCTCTCTCTCTCCAGCGCAGCGTTCAGTAAACCTGTCAGAGAAACGCTCTCGCGTTTTGGATGAATTTCATGTGGGCGTGTAGATTATACACCTGGGATTAACACACTCCAACAACCTGCCAGTCGTCCGTGGTGAAGCAGGCACTTCAGACGGTCAAATCCGTCTTTCAGGTGCAAAACACACAGGTGTGCGTAGACGACGAGAGAAAAACCTTTCCCCTTCATTCTGCCTCGCAGACCGAAGCACATTCTCATTTTCAGGTCGTTTTATCGAGGCTATTTTCAGACACTCGAGTGAAAAGTCGGCAAAACAGCGTCTGGATTAGTTTCTGTCGTTGACATATGGAGAACACAGCTGGAGACGATCAGCCGCAGTCACAGCAGCAGAAAAACCTCCGGAAAAAAGTCAAGCGAGGCGAGTGTGACACTGGCTTTTACTAACTCAAGTACAATTTTGTCCACGACAATGATGTCGCTCATTGCATTAATCGTCAACTATTTTGCTAATCGATTAATTGGTTTGAGTGTTTTTTTTTCGTTCCTGATTTTTCAGCTTCTTCACGGTTGCCAGACATGCTGCATACCCACAGAAAGGTCAGAAACTCAGCTAAAAGCTCATATAAACCATTCTGATGTTCACCAAACACAGTTAAAACACAGACGGATCAAACAGCAGGAGCGAAAAAAAAAAAACCCGTTACAGCGCACGCATTGAAAAGCGGCACCGGAGCGTCATCGTGATTATGTAAACAAAAAAAAACGTGTCGACTGGACAGCGGAGAATCTACAGATTCCAGCGGTAACATTTTTATCACTCTATGACCAAGATTCACGGATCCAGCCCCAAAATAAGCAGCAAAACAACAACTGACTTTCAAGAAATACAAGCAGAAATGTTGTCTTACCTTTGCTGTTTATCAAAACAAGTTATTTCCACCGGAACAAAACCACTTCTAATGAAGAACTACACTTCCCAGCATGCTTTGGGAACAAATCCCGGTCTGATTGATCATTACAGAGCGACATTAGATCGTTCTGATTAGAGAAGGACGAATGTCCGCACAAATGCGTCATATGCATTTATGTCCTTTTGACTCGCTAATGAAGTGATTCACACACATTTGGAGACCGGGGTCTGATTCTACCGGTTTAGACGTTTAAAACGAGCTGTCAATCACCCTAATTGACCAAGGTAAGCCAGAGCTATGGCGCTGCGTAACTGAAGACGCTGCAGAGTCACAGAGTTGTTATTACGCACCGCACAGGAAGCATCCATTTACAGACAGTTATCATAGTTTTTTTTTTGTTTTTTTTCAAAACAAGTTCTTTTTAGATCTGTAGTGACATGTAAATACAATTAAATGGGTTTTTAATAATTTGGTACCTAAGAAATCTCAAATGGCACAGATGGTGCCAAACTGTGCCGAAAGTGAAAACGCCCAGACATCTCTTTACTAAAACCTCTGTAATTTCACTCTGCTTCACTTCAGCAGCATCAGACTTTGCACAGCTCATGTCCACATGTTGTTACATGACCTCCATGTGTTTTTAAGCTCCTACTGCATATTTTAAAGGTGATATTTGCTTTAAAATGCAATATTTGTTTTAGGCGAGAGAAAAAAATCCTTCATTTCTACTGTGTTCCATGTACATTTACTCTGACACAGTGGCATCTACAGTGAAACAAGTGTTATCTGTATTTTGATACCAAGATAATCCACATAGAGTTTGTAACTGCAGAGATTTACTCTATTTAGTTTGGGCATTTGGAGCAGGGACAATAAGAGCGTCAGGGAAGAAGTGGTCATAGCTCCCATAGAGTGGTCCTGTTGCACATACGGTATTTCTTATTTTAAAAAATGTAGAATCTAAATATCGATTACATGGAATAAGTCATTTTAAATACTTAGATTTTTCTTTTCAGATGGCAAATATTGGGTCGATTAATCCAGTCGACCTGTAGAATTCATATTAAATTGACTTCTTTTGAGCCAAACATGGAGGTGGACCTGTGGCATGATGTTTTGATGATACAAGAACGTCCATAACATCCACTTTTTTGAATGAATCAGGATCGTTTCAGCCTCTCGTGTTAGATTTTAGCGTAAAAAGTCACACTTTCTTACCTTTCTCCACCGTGGTGACGCCCATGGACGGTTGACCCAGGCTGGCTCTCGTCTCCCACTTGCCCTCGTCGGGATGATACATCTCCACGGAAGCCAGCGGCGTCTGCTGCTGATTCATGCCCCCGAGCACCATCACCTGACCCCGCAGCTCCACGGCCGAGGCGCCGGCCCGCGGCGCGGGCAGCGGCGGCAGCTGGCTCCAGGTCTGGCTCTCCACGTCCAGGACCTCCGCGCTGTCCAGCGGCGCGCCGGTCTCGCTGCAGCCGCCCAGCACGTACAGCAGGCCCTCGTGGTACACGGGGGTGCAGTAGACGCGGCGCTGCGACATCGGCGGGAACTGCTCCCAGTACAGGGACTTGACAGGACTCACCGCCATCTCCTGCACGGGCATGTCTCCAGGACCGAGAGGGGTCGCACCATCACACGCCGCAGGGGACGCCTGGTTTCTGGTTCTGAGCGACCGCCCGAAACTCTGTGTCCTTCTGAGGGGAACGAGACGAAGACGGAGAGGACAGATGGTGGAAGGTGAGAGGATGTGTCTTCACACGCTCCTCACCCTCTGGATTCAAATGTTTTATTCATAAAGTATGTTGTGAAACCATCTGCTTTTCAATCGCCTCTGTTATTCCCCTCTCTCTCTCTCTCTGTCCACAGGTGATGTTTGGTGAATGTTTTGTCGTGACTTTATTCCAGGAGGTAAGAAAATAAAACGCCTGAACGTCAAGAGCAGAAGATCTGAGAATTCAAAGGTAAGAGTCTTTCCAGGAGGTAATGACTCAGGACGACCGCTCCTCGTTCTTCACAGTTCCATTTCCACCTCGGTGATGAAGTCTACCGAGACAAAAAAATCCCATAATAAATCAACCAAACTCCTTGAAGGTCTGCTGCAGTGGAACCACTTAATTAAAGAAGAACTTTAAATCCCGCGAGCGCTGTTGAACGTCTTCGACCGTCAGGAAACGGCGTCTTCTGTGACGTCCTGGGAGTTCCAGAGAAGATGAAGCTCCTCCCTCTGTGAGGCTCGGCCTGGAAGAAGAAGAAGAAGAAGAAGAAGAAGAAGAAGAAGAAGAAGAAGAAGAAGAGACGACACAGGGTTAGATTTAGCAGCACAACGAGAACGGCAATCTTAAAACTAAAGCGGAAGAAAATTGTGTTTAAAAGTACTTCAGAAAATCAGTGAAACTTTCCATGTCTGGTTGCTTTTTTGGGCCTTTTCTGTACAGAGCTCCCCCTACAGTTTAGGAGGACATGTTCTTACAACATCACCGTAAAAAACATCCAGCCATCCAAAACTCTCCGCTCTCCAAAAACAGAGACAATTTGTGTATCTGTGGAAGATCCGAGACCGTGCGATCCCTCCTGATTCTTCTAAGGCTGGTTTTCCACCAACAGACAGTAGGGGGCGGTCTAAACTAACATCTAAACTCTGTTGTGTTTGTGAACGTGAGAGTGTGTCGTCAGGAGGGAAAGTTAACGCTCAGAAACAACAGAGTCGCTGTCAGCGCTGACGACAGTTTCTGTGACTCTAGGAATGTCCTTATTTTTGAAGGAAAAGCATTTTTGAGAAAAAAATATTTTGGAGAAAATAAATAAATTTTGAGCAAAAAAAAAAAAGTTGATTTAAAAGAAAAAAGTTGAATTTAGAGGGGAAAAAATACTTTTGAGGAAAAAAATTAAAATTTTGAGGAAAAAAAAGTTTGATTTTGAGGAAAAACAAAATGTAATTTTGAGGGAAAAAATGTTTAATTTTGAGGGAAAAAAATGTTAAATTTTGAGGGAAAAAAAGTTTTAATTTTGAGGAAAACATTTTAAGTTTTGAGGAAAATATTTAAAATTTTGAGGAGAAAATTAAAAACTGAGGAGAAAATTAAAAATTTTGAGGAAAACTATTTACATTTTGAGGAAAAACATTTAAATTTTGAGGAAAAACTTTTAAAGAGACAGCCCCCAAATCTCCCCTCAACAAACCATTTAACTGCCACAGTGACTCCACTGTTTTGCACCTGACGGCCGCAAACAGACACCTATTAAACCTTTAATAAAACCAGCTGTTGGTCACACTGGTGTCCACTGGTAAGTAAAAGCGCCAAATGTAAGAATGTGGCCAAAAACAGTTACTACACTCAAATTCAAAACACCGAGGTCTTTTAGGTTTCGTTTTCTGACGTAACTGGCAACCCGTGGTTGCTCTGCAGCTGAGACTCTACTGACTGCAATGATTGGTAGACGGCGGTAGGTGGCGCCACATGACGCCAAAACATGATTTCAAAACATAAACATGATTTGCAGTCTGCAAAATATATATATATATATATTTTTTTTTTAATGCAAATATTTTGTCTGTACTGTTGTTGTTGGTGAGTTCAGTTTGTTATATGAACATTATTCCTGAGTCTCTGTGACATATTAGGAGTTGCTTTAGATTTATTACATAATGCACCTTTACATTTACAGAACAGGCATCAAGAGCAAAGAAGAACCTGAGCCATAAACTCCTCAGGGAAAATGTTGTGGTTTCTTTCCAGAAACAAATCTGAACAGGAAGAGATTTCGTGAGCTGTGATAGAGAATTCGACAAATCCTGAACATTCAGAAAGTACTGGTCGCTGCGATGGAAACACACAGAGTTCCTGTTAAAGTTAAAGTTCCTGCAGCAGAGACTCAAGTGTAAATGAAGTGAAATACGGCTGTGGTTTCTGTCTTCAGGACACTGACACACACTGAAAAAAAAAAAAAGAACTTTGCCCAGACGAGAACAATTTATGAGGGTCGACCAAGTTCACCAGGAACTTTTGGTTCAGTTTGGCTGCTGTTGCTGCTCCAGAAGTGTGAAAACGCTGTGAAAATACCTCGTTTTCTTTATTTATTCATGCGTTTTCGTGTGTGTGTGTGTGTGTGTGTGTGTGTGTGTGTGTGTGTGTGTGTGTGTGTGTGTGTGTGTGTGTGTGTGTGTGTGTGTGTGTGTGTGTGTGTGTGTGTGTGTGTGTGTGTGTGTGTGTGTGTGTGTGTGTGTGTGTGAGCAGGAAGTGAGAACGCCGTGACCTGACGACTGACAGGGTAATGACACACAGCAGGTGGGAAAAGCCAAGTCTCACAGTGAGTGGATCTGTGTTTTACCTCCATCGTCTTCATTCTTATTCACACACACTCTCACTCACACACACACACACACACACACACACACACACACACACACACACACACACACACTCTCTCTCTCTCACACACATTCATAATTAACGATGTCCTCTTCCTCGTCCCAATTAGTGTCCTGAGCGCCTGTGGACGCACTGACCTTTTCACAAGTGAGCGGAAAAAGAGACAGAAACGATGACAGCGGCTCAGCAGTGAGTGTAACTACTGTAACATGAGGCACATGTAGAAATGTAGTTACATCTAAACTCTGTTGTGTTTGTGAACGTGAGAGTGTGTCGTCAGGAGGGAAAGTTAACGCTCAGAAACAACAGAGTCTCTGTCAGCGCTGACGACAGTTTCAATGACTCTAGAAATGTCCCTTAAAATGTAAATTTTGAGAAAAAAAATCAAATTTTGAGGAACATTTTTCAAATTTTGAGGATTTTTTTTTAATTCGACAAAAAAAAAATTGGAGGAAAAAAATCAAATTTTGAGGAACATTTTTCAAATTTTGAGGGGAAAAAAATCACGTTTTGAGGATTTTTTTTTCAAATTTTGAGGATTTTTTTCTATTTGAGAAAAAAAGTTATTTTGAGAAAAAACTAATTTTGAGGAAAAAAAATTATTTTGAGAAAAAAATTAATAAATCATGAATACACTCTTTACATTGTTAATGTGGTAAAAACGTCTGTTTTTTTAATAGATGTAATTAATGTACATAGGTGTATAGAGGCCCATTTCCAGTGTTCTAATGGTACATTGTGTGATGATTAGAAAACCCTTGAAAACCCTTGGTCAATGATGTTAGCACAGCTGAGAACAGTTTTATTTGGAATAAAAATCATTATTTCTAATATCGTCAATGACTCGACTATATTTTCTATTCATCTTGCAACTCTTTTGATGAATAAAAGTCTGACTTTTAATTGGAAACACAAACAAAAGTTGTACAGGTGAGCCTAAACGTTTGAACGGTGGTGTTCCTGCTTCAGTCTTCTTTGTTGTCACCGTCCTATGACACGGCTTTAAGAAGCAGAACTGAAACAATATCTGATCATTTCTGACAGATCTTGTTATTCCAGTTTGATTTGTGATGATTTTCTGAGGTCATTTCCAGTTTAATATTCACTTAGTAACGGATTTAAAATAGAATGAAGCGTTATGACACGAGATGTTATCACCGCTGTTATTATTATTAACCACTCTACTGCAGTAGTATTATAATCCAGTGTAATATTATGTATATTATTTCCGTCACCGGGGAAAGAACAAACCATGTTATGTCAATTGCGGCCTTTACTTTATTTTTCTAAGTGTTTTTTGAGAAAAAAAAAAAAATTTGAGAATTGTTTTTAAAATTTAAAGGAAAAAATTTATTTTGAGAAAAAAAAAAATAATTTTGAGGGATTTTTTTTTTTACATTTTGAGAAAAATCTCAAAATTGAAATTTTTTTTCTCAAAAAACACTTAGAAAAATAAAGTAAAGGCCACAATTGACATATGTGTATGAATTTAAATGTTGATGTGTGCAGATGTTGATTAATTGTCATGCCCGAAATAAACAAATCATTCATTCATATACTGCATTACTATACTGTATATACAGTATATATACAGCATTACTATATATACAGTATATACTGCATTACTATACTGTATATACAGTATATACCACATACACTGTGGTATAAACTGTATATACACTATACACTGTATATACAGTAGGGTACAATCATAACAAATAGAGACAGTTATCAAATCAACCCTCAATTAAAGCTCCAGTATGTAACTTAAGCCGCCAAATCCGTGCTAGCTTCGCTAACAGTGAGCACAGAACCAACGAAGCGTTACTGATCGATAATTCTACACTGACCATTTAGCATCACTTACAGCTGTGGGGAAACTCTCTCGACATCTGGACGTTAAACAATTTGGCTTTTAAACGGCGAACACTGAAGCAGATCAACGCAGTAACGAAGATAAATGTGAGATGTTTGAGTCCGTGGACGTAGTGAGACGTCGTCACCTCCGCAGCTACGGAGGAAGCATGAATAACAAGTGGATTCGTTCAAGGGTCTATTCTGGAATTATCATCATGAGCCGGGGAATTTCTCCCAGGAGACGTTAGCATCGAGTCCAAACTCTCTGGAGGAAACTTTCACTTCATGCCTTCATGGTCATTAAGTGTGAAGTCTGCTGATTTATGAAGGCACGATTTAGAGTCCTAACCATATACGAGTTAGCAAACACCAGCCTTTTACGTTAATACTGGCGGGTAAAGAACGCGTTGTCGATCCGTCTTCTGCTGCATAAACAGAGACTTAACGTAAAACTGTGCAGCAGGATTTTTTTAGCCTGATTTAACAGCTTCTGGGTCATCGTGACGGTTAGCGTCTTGTTGCTACCGTCCGTTAGCGGGAAAACCTGGCTTGTAAAGGGTCAGGACCACTGACCCGGAGTCCTCAGAATCAGGAGGTCTGGACCAGTCTTGGGTCTGGTGGGAAACGCTAATTGGTTCACAGGTAAAACACACACACACACACACACACCGAACACACACATTCTTGTACTTGCTGCATACTGAGGACTGGGTTGCTGGTGGAGGACCAGCATTTCCACTTTATAAATCAACACGATTACAAATATCTACTTCATGAATGACATCTATAAAGAACTAATGGGTGCAGTACGATAACATGTCTGCAGGTGGAGCCCCAGAGCTTTTTTTTTAATCATAATTTTTCGTCCAAAATTTTAAAAAATTTGAAAGAAAAAATTTGACCCAAAAATTTTTGGTACAAAATTTGAAAAAAATTATTTACCCCAAAATGTTTGGTCGCAAATTTGACAAAAACGTCATACTATACTGTCAACCAGAATTTGAAAAAAAAAATTGACCCAACATTTTTGGTCCAAAATTTGAAAAAAAAATGGACCCAAGAATTTTGGTCCAAAATTTGACAAAAACATCATACTATACTGTCATCCAAAAGTGGAAAAAAATTTGACCAAAAATGTTTGGTCTAAAATTTGACCAAAAATGTTTGGTCTAAAATTTGACCAAAAATGTTTGGTCTAAAATTTGACCAAAAATGTTTGGTCTACAATTTGACCCAAAAATTTTTGGTCCAAAATTTGACGAAAACATCAAATCATACCATGTCATCCAGAATTTTACAAAAAAGTCATACTATACTATGTCGTCCAAAATGTGATTTTTTTTTTTTTTTTACAAATTGAGTATAGCATGTTATAGCACCCTAAGGAAGTGATTTCAATGAAAACAAAGTGAGGACCGGCCATTTAAAGTCCTCACTCCGTAAAAATTAACTCACTTTGTTGGTTAAAAACCCTCACTGGTCCTCAGTATGCCGCAAGTACAAGAACACACACACACACAGCTATGAGATCAAGGCAGTGATAGCATTAGCATTGAGATCCTACACAATGTTTAGGTGGGTTCAGTCCAGGGTCTCTGGCGTTTCTTCTGTTCCAGCCCCGCCTTCATCTCACCCTCTCTGGGATTAGCTCCGCCCCCCCCCCCCCCCACTACGACCCTCGCGTGGACGATAAAGCCGTCAGAGAATGAACGACTCGGTGATTGCGATGAGGAGAACTGGAGGTGACGGACGCCGCAGGGAAAAGACGGAGATTATTCCGGCGATGACTGACGACTAATTACGAAATGCAAGCAAACACTTTGTCCCAGAGGTTTGATTAGCGTCTTTGCCTCGTCCTCCATTTCTATTTTTCCCTCAGTCTAACGGGTGTCAAGGTGAATCTCATTATCGCCGAGTGAAGGACGTGAATTTCAAAGTGGGTTTTCAGTCGACGTGAGAGACGAACGCAGCCGTTTAAAAGTTTGGGTTCACTTAAAAATGTCCTTATTTTTGAAGGAAAAGCACTTTTTTTAATGAATCTAACATTAAATGAATCATAAATTTACTCTATACATTGTTAATGTGGTAAAAATGTCTGTTTTTTTTAATGGAATTTGTACATAGGTGTATAGAGGCCCATTAACAGTGTTTGCTAATGGTACATTGTGTTCGCTAATGGCGCTAGAAGGCTATTGGATGATTAGAAAACCCTTGTGCAATGATGTTAGCACAGCTGAAAACAGTTTTATTTGGAAAAAGAATCATTATTTCTAATCTCGACTATATTTTCTATTCATTTTGCAACTCTTTTGATGATTAAGGGCCAATTCCAATTCCTATCTTAACCCTCAAGCTCAACCCTTAATCTTAACTGGGCCTCAAAACCAAGTGTTGAGGGTTATTTTGTCACTCAGAAATGGGACACCCCTTAAATGCAGATACGTCTTCAGACTGTAGGGGGCAGAAGAACACATTTACGTCAGGATTATTTATTCCGATCCGTTTGTCAGTCAAGTTATTAGGTTGTCAGTTAGTTATAAGATGATACTCATACAAATATTCAGCTGACAGTTACCACACACCACGACTTATTGAAAAGTAAACCACACCGGCCGACTATTGACAAAAGATGGTCAAACAAAAATAAATGTTACGCAACAATGACGTCAGTAATCCATAATATGGGCCTAAACTAAGATAATACAATGGTTTTCGACAAAGCTCCGACAGCCTGTTTCTAAACGCTCGTACAGACTTTACTGCCCCCGCCGTTTCCCCCGTGGTAGCGTCCGTCATCGTAAGCTCTCACTGCGATCGCGCACAGCGACGAAGAAATTAACGCAAAGTAAGGACGAAAGGTTCTTAAGTACGAAATTATCGACCGCAGATCTTGAAAACTCTCATCAGCCACGATGGTCCAGATCAGAGACAGACCATGTTGGTCCAGGTGGTGGCGCTCATTAAAAGTAAGGGTCGGTTAATTTTATTGACCACCTGGACACTTCTTCGTAGACCATATTCAACATTTGGACAATTATTGTTATTTCTTGCAATGAAGCTCATAAGAAGTGAAGGACAGTTCATGCACCTTTTTGTCAAAATAATGAATAAACATTAAAGACGTTTAAACTCGATTCTGTGTTAGAGTTTGTAAAGATTTGTTATCGGCCTCATTAACTCGGACGGAAAAACCAATATCAGTCAACGCCTAAATTACAGCACTTCCTGGATCTCAAAAATCCAAATGCCTCATGACAACAGATCCAGATCCAGGTCACTTTGTTAAAGGGCTGCAACTAACGATTATTTTATTAATTGATTAATCTGTTGATTATTTTCTCGGTTTGTTCATAAAATGTCATAAAATGCTAAAAAATGTTAATCAGTGTTTGTCAAACCAGGAAATGATGATGTTCTCTAACGTCTTTGTTTTGTCCACAAACCAAATTGATTCAGTTTTAATGATTTCTTTGTTTTATGGAGCAAAGAAACAAAGAAAAGATTCACATTTAAGAAGCAAAAACAATCTGGTTTTAATCAAGAAAAATTTAGTCATTGTTTCAGCCCTACTATCTATCTATGTTAGCTATCTGTCTGTGTAGTAAGCTAGCCAGCTAACTAGCATCTAGGATCTAAGCTAGCAAGATAACTAGAATTTATCAATCTAAGCCAGTAAGCTAACTAGCATTTATCAATCTAAGCTAGCCAGCTAACTAGCATATGTGTATCTAAGCTAGTTAGCTAACTAGAATGTATCAATCTAAGCCAGTAAGCTAACTAGAATTTATCAATCTAAGCTAGCCAGCTAAATAGCATCTATGTATCTAAGCTAGCAAGCCAACAAGCATTTATCAGTCTAAGCTAGCCCGCTAACTAGCATCTATGTTTCTAAGCCAGCAAGCTAACTAGCATTTATCAATCTAAGCTAGCCAGCTAAATAGCATCTATGTATCTAAGCTAGCAAGCTAACAAGCATTTATCAGTCTAAGCTAGCCAGCTAAATAGCATCTATGTATCTAAGCTAGCAAGCTAACAAGCATTTATCAGTCTAAGCTAGCCAGCTAACTAGCATCTATGTTTCTAAGCCAGCAAGCTAACTAGCATTTATCAATCTAAGCTAGCCAGCTTAATAGCATCTAAGTATCAAAGCTAGCAAGCTAACAAGCATTTATCAATCGAAGCTAGCCAGCTAACTAGCATCTATTTATATTATTAATGGATGAATTGTTTCAGCTCTACTTTGTCGTCAACTTTGATTCCAATCTTTTCTATAAAACTTTTTGAGTTCCTCCTCCAGACAAAATCACAGAGTCACAGAGCTGAAGTGAATCGATGTTCACAGGCTACAGGACGTTTAATCGAAGCAATGTTTGGCTGAGTGAAATGACGAGAAAAAGAGCAGCGCTTCATCTCCCGCTGATCTTTGTACCATAGTTACATAACGCGAACATGTCTGAGAATCCTGACAATGGCTGCTTCTTACAGCTGCTGCAGAGGCGTGTTGGTGTTAGTGTTTGTGTTTGTGTTGGTGTTTGTGTTTGTGATTGTGTTGAATATCCAGACCCTCAGAGAAAAACCTCCCGTGGCTTCAGAGAAACAATGTGTTTTCTGCTAATGAAGGAACTCATTTGCATGATAAAGTCAGTTAAAGACAAACGGCGTCAACAAGCTGCTAAATATGGCCTCGCACTTCAGATGCTTCGAGACGGCAAGATTCTGACCGCAATACACTCGCCTACCACTTCTGTAGGTGAATGAAACAGTAGGTGGCGCCGAACTTCTTTCATGCATAAGTGGTGTCTATTTTTAAGAACTTTCGAGAGCCTTGAACAAACATTTTCAAACTCACAAACTTTAAAAGATGGGGCCGATCCGATCCAGTATCGGTATCCGATAAAGACGTAATTCACAGATCGCAAAATTCTGATCCAACTTTAGAAATTTAATGTCTGCTGAAACGTCTCCACGGGAGATTCCCCGACTGACTGCTCGGCTAGCTGGCTGCAAAAAGCGGAATGGATTTCTTGATCGGAGGCGGGTCTCAGTGAGACGCGGTGTAATGATGCACGCCTCGGTTCAGGAAATCCATTCCACAGTTTACAGCCAGCTTAGCAGGCGAACATTATTGACCAGGAGATCAGCTCCTCAACATCTTTTAAGGAATAGCTCGTCACAGAATACTTTGATGCAGTAATTTTAGTCAGACTAAGACAATAATTCAGTCACGTAAACACGTTAGTCCGACTAAAATCAAGCTAGTCTTAATCGGACTAACGTACCTGGAAACTGCGATTCATATTACTCGTGCATGTATCGGTTTAGCCGGACTGGAGTCGGACTTTGACCCGGATGTAAAAAGAGACGACCTTTAAACTATATATATTAAATATTCATAATAATAATAATAATACATTATAACCCTTTAAAGGTCAGTTTGTTTACACAACTCCAAATGTTTGGGGGGTTTTTTATCCAAAAAACTACAATAATTTCAATAAAACACAGGAGAATTTGATAATAAAAATGAATACATAATGTTTTTACAGCGTTTTTTGGGAAGGTGGAATTTTCTGCCGCTTAGCCATTTTAGGCTAATTTAAGGCTAACTGAGATGACGGTTCAAAAGTTTACCAAAAATGAAAATTTGAGCTTCATTCACTGTTGCCGGAAAAAAGCAACGCAAAGGCGTTGGCGAGAGCGAAAGCTGCACGATGTATCCGTTAGCTTTTCTGTGACGTAAAAGGTCAACAGGAAACCGATTCGACAAGCACTTACAGCTCATAGAGAGATACAGCGCCACCTATGGAGGCGGAGTCGACTTTAATCCAGCTCGGACGACAGCCTGAGCTGGATTAAACTGAACGTACTGAGTGCACAGACGGATTGCGGAGAATCAGCCTCGACTGTTTCAGCCGACGTCAGCGTCAGAGCGAGAGCAGCAGATGGATTTAAGTCACACGTGAAAATGAATAACACGATCCACGAGAAACATTAGCCGTGATTTCCTGCGGGAGCCGCGCTGAAAACATTCGTGTTGAGCCGTTAACGCTCTCTGAAGTATTAAATGGGATCTCAGCGTTTTACAGTGAATCATCATCATCATCATGAGCAGCTGCAGAGAAACATCCTAATGTGTTCCAACAAGTGCTCTTTAACACATTCATAGCAACAGTGGATTCTGTAAAACTGTGATTATAATATAACTTTGAACCCACAATCAACTGAAATACAATTAATGAAAGACGTTAATCCTTAAGATTGCCTTTAAAAAAAAAACGTACTAATTTATTCTTCGCGGCAAAAAATGTCACTGCTTCTTTCCACTTGAAATTAGTTAATCTTTTAAAACTTCAGCATAAAAAATATATATCAACCCCCTTTAACCCTTTAAAGTTCAGTATTTTTACACAACTCAAAAAAATATGATTATATAATGTTTTTACGGCGGTTTTTCAGTTAAGAGTTCCCTTAAAAAAACGTACTAATTTGTGCCTAGTGGCAAAAAATATCACTTTCCCAAAAACTAAGATAAAAATATAATATATTATAATGAGACAATATTTTCAAACTACTTCAGCCTGAAATATACATAACAAATAACAATATATATATTTTTTTTTATTTTAACCCTTTAAAGGTCAGTATTTTTGCACAACTCCATTGTTTTTTTAATCCAAAAAACTACAATAATTTCCCAAAAAATAAACAAATCAAGGAGAATTTGATAATATTAATTATTATCAGACCCTGAGATGAGTCAATGATTGGCAGAAAATCAGATTTTGATCAAAATGTGACTGAAAAAAATATGAATATATAATGTTTTTACAGCGGTTTTTAAGTTAAAAAACTTACTAATTTGTTCTTGGCGGCAAAAAATGTCACCATCCCAAAAACTGTGATAAAAATATAATATATTGATATTTCTTCCCACTTTAAATTAGTCAATCTTTTAAAACTACTTCAGCCTGAAATATACATAACAAATATTGACAATATTTTTATTTTTATTTTAACCCTTTAAAGTTCAGTATTTTCAGACACCTCCATAGTTTTTTTAACGAAAAAAACTACAATAATTTCCATAAAATACATTTCAAGGAGTATTTGATAATAATTATATTTTCAGACCCTGAGATGAGTCAATGATTGGCAGAAAAATCGATTTTTATCCAAATCTGACTGAAATATATAATGTTTTTACAGTGGTTTTTGAGCTAGCAACAAATTATTAAGTTCTTGCTTAGCTTAGCCATTCTAGGCTTATTTAAGGCTAACTGAGATGACATTTCTTAAGTTTACCGAAAATGAAAATATTCTGGAAAATTTGAGCTATACTCACTCAACAAAGACAAAATGGCTTAACAGTAAAAAAATTAAAAACTTCGTTCTTTTACACTTCATTTCATTACGCAACATTTGAAATCCTCTTTTTAAATCATTGTTTATATTCTGTGTAATCTTAATATCTGGTTGTTTTGTCTATTTACAAAGGCCTATTCAGGAGATAAGAGACGGAAACTCGCGATAGCTTTAATCTATATGCAAATGATCATTTACAAGAGCATGTATTGACGTGTACAGGAGGCCGGAGCTGAGCTACGTTCATCCGAGTTGTCCCAATCAACTAAACACGATAGATATAAATAAGAGAGTGAAAAGACGAGAGCGCGTTGAAGGCGGCGAGCGGCATAAAAGACGGAGATAAAGGACGATAAAGAAAAACGAGGCCAGTGGAAGAAGTGATGGAGCAAAACTAAGTGAATAAACGGAGAGAAAACAGGCGCTGGATCCGGAGCGAGGAGAGGGAGTCGCAGTCGATGAGGCGCTCGGAGAGAGTGTATCATAGCTGTGTAAATGAAAGTGTTTCCCTGCAGCAGCAGCAAAGCCCAGGCGGCGCTGAAGCCCCCGAGGTTAACTGTCCAATCAGTCGCTCCGATAGCCGTCTCCACGGAGACAGACCCCTCCCCCCCCCCACTCAACCGACCCCGACATCGTCGGGGGTGAAAGCCGGCGATGAAACGCAAACCGATACACAATCACATCTGTGGAGAGTCTTTAATCTGCACTCTTTAATCTTCATCTGGCTGTAATCCTCCCTGTGAGGCCTTCACTTTGCCTTCTTCTCTCTGCTCAGAACATCCGAGGGTCAGCGATCGCTGGGAAAACTCCAAATGAAAACGTCTTGTCTTATAAAACACAGTCGTGATGATGATGATGTGACTTCATTTTCTCCAGTTAAAGGGTGAATCATTACAAACTAGAGGGGGTGATAGTCGACGTCTACTAATGCTCCGCGCTGAGTCCATGCGCCCGTTCAAGTGCAGCTGTGAGCTTGAAAAGTAGGTCAAGGTCACCGATCTCCGAACTTGTCCAAGATACTTGTAAGAGGCATGGACAGTGCCAGTCTGGCAGCAATACAATAAATATTTGTCAAGTTATCGCGTTGACAAGGTTGAAAAGTGCCGTTTTTGGCTATTTTCCAAGTTCCAAGTGCAGCTGTGACCTTGAAAAAGTAGGTCAAGGTCACCCATCTTCGAACTTGTCCAAGATACTTGTAAGAGGCATGGACAGTGCCAGTTTGGCATCAATATGTCGAATATTTGTCAAGTTATAGCGTTGACAAGCTTGAAAAGTGCCCGTTTTTGGCTATTTCCAAGTTTCAAGTGCAGTTGTGACTTTGAAAAGTAGGTCAAGGTCACCGCTCTCCGAACTTGTCCAAGATACTTGTAAGAGGCATGGACAGTGCCAGTTTGGCAGCAATACAATAAATATTTGTCAAGTTATCGCGTTGACAAGGTTGAAAAGTGCCGTTTTTGGCTATTTTCCAAGTTCCAAGTGCAGCTGTGACCTTGAAAAGTAGGTCAAGGTCACCGATCCTCGAACTTATTCAAGATACTTGTAAGAGGCATAGACAGTGCCAGTTTGGCATCAATATGTCGAATATTTGTCAAGTTATAGCGTTGACAAGCTTGAAAAGTGCCCGTTTTTGGCTATTTTCCAAGTTCCAAGTGCAGCTGTGACCTTGAAAAGTAGGTCAAGGTCACCGATCTCTCGAACTTATTCAAGATACTTGTAAGAGGCATGGACAGTGCCAGTTTGGCATCAATATGTCGAATATTTGTCAAGTTATAGCGTTGACAAGCTTGAAAAGTGCCCGTTTTTGGCTATTTCCAAGTTTCAAGTGCAGTTGTGACTTTGAAAAGTAGGTCAAGGTCACCCCTCTATGAACTTATTCAAGATACTTGTAAGAGGCATGGACAGTGCCAGTTTGACAGCAATATGTCGAATATTTGTCAAGTTATAGCGTTGACAAGCTTGAAAAGTGCCCGTTTTTGGCTATTTTCCAAGTTCCAAGTGCAGCTGTGACCTTGGAAAGTAGGTCAAGGTCACCCATCTTCCAACTTGTCCAAGATACTTGTAAGAGGCATCCACAGTGCCAGTTTGGCAGCAATACAATAAATATTTTATCAAGTTATCGCATTGACAAGGTTGAAAAGTGCCGGTTTTGGCTATTTTCCAAGTTCCAAGTGCAGCTGTGACCTTGAAAAGTAGGTCAAGGTCACCAATCTCTCGAACTTATTCAAGATTCTTGTAAGAGGCATGGACAGTGCCAGTTTGACAGCAATATGTCGAATATTTGTCAAGTTATAGCATTGACAAGCTTGAAAAGTGCCGGTTTTTGGCTATTTTCCCAAGTTTCAAGTGCAGTTGTGACCTTGGAAATTAGGTCAAGGTCACCCATCTTCTAACTTGTCCAAGATACTTGTAAGAGGCATGGACAGTGCCAGTTTGACAGCAATATGTCGAATATTTGTCAAGTTATCGCGTTGACAAGCTCGTAAAGTGCCGTTTACAGTCTGTCTAACAGTGAAATAAAGACGCAAAACACCTTCTTAAAGATACCGTAGTCTATCATACATTTTATAAACCACTCACTCTCTCACACCAAAGTCCACAGAGAAAATCAGTGATTTTAACATCACAGCACACAGGAGCTGCTGGTTCACTACTGCCTCGTGTGGTCACTGTGTGTCTATATAATGCATCCAAATGACAGATTTTAAACGCAGAAGTGACAAAATAAGACATTTGAACTTCGGAATGGAGGCAGATTTACATCATGAGCAAGTACGTGTACTTTGTCCACTCCTGCTACACCCACACACACACATTTCTACTGATGAATCAAAAGTTTGGAATGGAACTAAACCTGTCTTCCAGGCTCCGCCCCTTCACCTGATTCACCCGAGACTGTGTCCTACAGAACCAGGAAACAGTCAGTTTCCATTGGTGAGTGAAGAGACGCAGACTGAAGATCAGACTCTGTCCTCTGAGTCCAGCTGCAGGTGAGTTGACCAAAACCTTGCCTCGGTATAGGGTCTGATAAGGTCCAATTCCTGAATTTGGATATCTGCTGATACTGACATTATTCTGATATGGATACTCTGTTTGCTTTAATATTATTATCATCATTATTGTTAATTTTTAATAAACTCCTTTATACAGGCAAGAAATGTACGACTTTTAAGACGTTGACAGCGGCTTTACAGCAACTTTACAGCGACTTTACAGCGACCTTTCAACAACTTTACAGTAACTTTACAGCGACCTTTCAACAACTTTACAGTAACTTTACAGTGACTTCACAGCAACTTTACAACGACTTTATAGCGACTTAACAAACCCCTGCCAATTTTTGTAAATTTTTTAAAACTGGGACAAATCTGGCAACTTTCTGTCATCAACCTAAATACGAGAACGCACAATTCTGCCGCACAAGTAAGATCCATCTAACTTTATTAACTTATTTACTACTTTACAGCAACTTTACAGCGACTTTACAGCGACCTTTCAACGACTTCACAGTGACTTCACAGCAACTTTACAGTACCTTTACAGCGACTTTACCACAACTTTAAAACGACTCTATAGCGACTTTACAAACCCCTGCCAAATTTTTAAAAATTTTTAAAACCGGGACAAATCTGGCAACTTTCTGTCATCAACCTAAATACGAGAACGCACAATTCTGCCGCACAAGTGAGATCCATCTAACTTTATTTACTACTTTACAGCAACTTTACAGCAACCTTACATTGACTTTACCACAGTTTTACACCGACTTTACAGCGACTTTACAGCGACCTTACAATGACTTTAGAGCGACTTAAACACAACTTTACAGCGACTTTACAGCAACTTTACAGCGACTTTACAGTAATTTTACAGCGACCTTACAACGACTTTACAGTTACTTTAGAGCGACTTTACCACAACTTTACAGCGACTTTAAAGTAACGTTACAGTTACTTTACACCGAATTTACACTGACTTTACAAACCCCTGCCAATTTTTTTTACATTTTTAAATAACGGGACAAATCTGGCAATAATAAAGTCATAAACCTAAATACGACGAGAACACACAATTCTGCCGCACAAGTGATATCCATCTAACTTAACTTACTGCGGGCAGAGTCACACACACACACACACACACACACACACACACACACACAAAGTCACAGACACACACACAAACATAAACAGTCACAGACAAGCTGTGGATGTTCAATCTCCAAACACATCGCGAGGCCGGCGTTTTCACAATTTCCCACTCTGGTCCTAAAACACCGTCTCCGTGTGGACGGCCCCTTCATTGATTTAATTATTTGGCATTTTTTTCCAAAAGACATTTCAATTCACATCACAATTCACCAAAAGAGTAGGAGTGTGATTTTCATTGATTTAATGCCGCCGTCATTACCGTTCTGCATTGGTAGCGGAACCCGATACCAGGGTTTGTGATGCCGCTCATGGACCAGAGTCCTCTGTTAAATATTGAGATTTTAGACATTTCGCTGATAGATTAACCCACATTTTTAGGATGGTTCAGTCTTTTTATCGACAGTTCGGTTTGATTCTTGTGTCTCTTCCTGTGACGTCACACATAGAACCTAGTCAATGTGCTTGGAACCTCAGCAGAGATTAAGATTAAGATTCCCTTATTAGTCCCGCAGTAGGGAAATTTCCAATTTCTGCAGTTTAACCCATCCGTGAGTTAGCTGCCTGCATTCAGCGGCGCTCGGGGAGCAGTGAGGGGGTCAGGTGCCTTGCTCAAGGGCACTTCAGCTGCTGACAGGTCGGGGTTCGAGCCGGCTACCCTCTGGTCTCAAGCTTTAAGCCCTAACCACTAGGCCACAGCTGCCCTACTACTACTACTAAACTACTAAAATAAAAAAGAAATAACACCTGGTACCAGGTACTATTTTTAGTATTTGGTACCAGGTAATATGCTAGTAGAAACGCTACTTTACGTGCTGAGGCGAGTCGGTGGAAACACAAAACAAAAGTGAACTTCAGTGAAGTCAGTAGAGGAGGAGGAGGAAGTCCTGACTCTGAGTCTGCTCTGTTTTCAGCTTCTCTCACAGACAAAATGGCCTCCAGATTAGAGGAGGATCTCTGCTGTCCAATCTGTCATGAGGTCTTCAGAGATCCTGTGGTTCTGTCCTGTAGCCACAGCTTCTGTAAAGACTGTGTGAAGACATGGTGGAAAGACAAAACAACACAAGAATGTCCTGTTTGTAAGAAAAGGTCTTTAATGGAAGAACCACCATGTAACCTGGCTTTAAAGAACTTGTGTGAGACCTTCTTACAGGAGAGAGCTCAGAGGTCTTCAGAGGTTCTCTGCAGTCAACACTCTGAGAAACTCAGACTCTTCTGTCTGGACCATCAGCAGCCAGTGTGTGTCGTCTGCAGAGATTCAGAAAAACACAGCGGCCACAAGTTCAGACCCATCGATGAAGCTGCTCAACAACAGAAGAAGGACCTTCAGGAAACTCTGGAGACCTTCAAGAAGAACTTAGAGAGTCTGGAAGAAGTTCAGGTGAAGTTTGAGGAAACAGCAGAACACATTAAAGTCCAGGCTCGACGCACAGAGACACGGATGAAGGAGAAGTTTCTTCAGCTTCATCAGTTTCTAGAAGAGGAAGAGGAGACCAGGATGACTGCACTGAGGGAGGAAGAGGAGCAGAAGAGTCACATGATGAAGGAGAAGATGGAGGCTCTGAGCAGAGAGATAGAAGCTCTATCAGATACAGTCAGAGCCACAGAGGACGAGCTGAGAGCTGAAGACGTCTCCTTCCTGCTCAACTACAGAGTGAAGCAGCGCCCCCTGCTGGAGCCTCCACAGCTGCACTCAGGAGCTCTGATAGACGAGGCCAAACACCTGGGCAACCTGACCTTCAACATCTGGAACAAGATGAAGGACGTGGTCTCCTACAGTCCTGTGGTTCTGGACCCAAACACTGCTGCTCCAGTCCTCATCCTGTCTGAAGATCTGACCAGTGTGAGACGAGGACACAAACAGAAGGTTCCTGATAATCCAGAGAGGATTGATCGTTACGTCAGTGTCCTGAGCTCTGAGGGTTTTAACTCAGGAACTCACAGCTGGGACGTCCATGTTGGAGACAACACATGGTGGTTAGTGGGAGTTTTAGAGTCTGTCCAGAGGAAAGGAAAAGACATAGAGTCTGGATTATGGAGGATAATGTTCTCTAAAGATAAATACTATGAACAGTCACCAGGTAAACACTATGTTCTCCAGCTGAAGAAGAAGATCCAGAAGATCAGAGTGAGTCTGGACTGGGACAGAGGACAAGTGTCCTTCTCTGATCCTGATACTAACACACTCATACACACACACACACACACACACACTTTCACACACACCATGTTTCCATACTTTAACACTGGTGATGAAGATGAAGATCACCCAGTGAAGATGTTACCAGTGAAGCTTTGAGTGACAGATGAACAGAGTGTGTTAAAGGGACAGTGTGTCACTCTTTTGCAGACTGCAAATCATGTGTATGTTTTGAAATCATGTTTTGGCGTCATGTGGCGCCACCTACCACCGTCTACCAATCATTGCAGTCAGTGGAGTCTCAGCTGCCGCGCAACCACAGGTCGCCAGTTACGTCAGAAAACGAAACCTAAGAGACTTCGGTATTTGAATTTGAATGTAGTAACCGTTTTTGGCCACATTCTTACATATGGCACCTTTAACTTTGTGTTGTTTTGGTTTTGAAAATGGGTTGGTTTGATCAGATAAGTGGTTTTGTACAGATAAGTGGTTTTATACATATGTGAAATGAAGTTTGTCTCTTTGAGATGATTGTGTCTTGTTGACTGTTGAAGTCTGAACATGTAATAATGTAATAAAGTGACTGTGATCACTTTGTGTCTCACTGACTGTTTATTGTTTCACCAGAGAACATTCTCTCTCTTTGAACAGTTAACTAAAGACATCAGCTCATCTGATGCATCTGTTATTCCCTTAATTACAGCTAAACTAAAGCGTCTTCTACAAAAAGATTGAGACCACGGAGTGAAAACAATGAAAAGTGCGCTCCGCTCTTATGAGTCTGTCACCACGTTTTACTCAGATCTACTCGGATCACCTCGGACTGTACTCCATCCTCGTCATAAAGATCATTATTTGGATGTGAGGATAAAGCTGCACATAGTGGTTTCAAAACATCAGTTTCCTGTTGGAAAAGTCTGTCTAACAGTGAGATGAAGACGTGAACATGTTCTTAAAGATATCCTAGACTTACGCTGACGCAGATTTAAGGAGATTAACTTCTTTTTAAGTGGCAAAAATGTGTAAAATATGTCTTTTTATCCACTTTATAATTATGCAAAGTTAAAGCATTTACATAAACATTAAAGCCAACAGGAGTCATTTATAACTGTCAGGTTTATATAAATGTACTGTATATACAGTGGATGAATGCTCACTAGGAGCCTGTTAGTAAATTTAAAGTGTATTAATTAAACATTGATAAACTGATTTAAAGGCCTTTTTAAACGAGCTGTAAAACTGCATGAACTTTGACTTTACTGCTTTTTATCTGTGACATGAACGAAAACCTTTATCTTTACTTGGACTTTGAAGCCATAAATACTTTGTCCACTCCTGACACACACACAGAACCCAACCCGTGTTCCAGGCTCCGCCCCCTTCACCTGACTCACCCGAGACGACCCAGGAAACAGTCAGTCTCTGTTGGTGAGTGAAGAGACGCAGACTGAAGATCAGACTCTGTCCTCTGTCCTCTGACTGAGTCCAGCTGCAGAAGACAAGACGCTGCTTCGTCCTCTCGTCCTCACACTGAAGGTGAGTTTGACAAAAACCTGAACTCAAACGGTCCTTTTCCACTAAAGTCCCGGCTCGCCTCGCCTCGTCAACACTGCACGGCTGCGTGAAACTGACTTTGTTTTAGACGCGACGCAAACGAGTGACTCGTATTTTTCAGTGAAACTGAATCATTAGAATCAGTTCATTCAAAGTATTTGTTCGCGATTCACCGATCCACTTTTTTTTCACTTCCAATCCGATCCCTAAATTTGGATATCTGCTGATACCGATACTATTCTGATATGATGCTCTGTTTGCTTTAATATTATTATCATCATTATTGTTGATTTCATATAAGGCTTTAATAAACTCCTCTATACAGGCAGGTATGATATGTACAACTTTCACGACGTTTAAAGCGACTTTAATGCAACTTTACAGTGACTTTAAACCAACTTTACACCAACTTTACACCAACTTTACACCAACTTTACAAACCCCTGGCAATTTTTTTTTTTTTTAAAACAGTGACAAATCTAGAAACTTTATGTCATAAGCCTAAATACTACGAGAACGCACAATTCTTCCGCATGAGTGAGATCCATCTAAATGTATTTACTGCAGGCGGAGTCACACTCACAGACACATACACACACAGACTCACATACACACACAGACACACAGACTCACATACACACACAGACACACAGACTCACATACACACACAAACAGATCTCCAAACACAACGCAAGGCTGGTGTTTCTCACTCTGGTCCATTTTTGTTTTGCTAACCTGGCACCTGACGGCGACCATAAACCTAGCTTTACTCAGCGTCTCATTGAGAAACGCCTGCGTTCAAGAAATCCACTCCACTTTTTGCAGCCAGCCAGCAGAGCAGTCAGGGAATCACTTGACGGATCAGATTGGAAATCTCTACAGTTGGATCGGAAATTTCCGTGAATCCGTGAATTACGTCTGTATCCGAACCCGATACCAATACTGGAACGGATCGGCCCTATCCCTAGTATTTGTTCAGTTCTTCCTCCATGACCGGAGCACAGACTCTGGACTGAAATACAGCGGCAGGGTTTGTGATGCCGCTCATGGACCAGAGTCCTCTGTTAAATATTGAGATTTTAGACATTTTGCTGGTAGATTAACCCACGTTTTTAGGATTGTTCAGTCTTTTTATCGACAGTTTGGTTTGATTCTTGTGTCTCTTCCTGTGATCAATAAGTGGCCGGCAGTCACGTCACACATAGAACCTAGTCAATGCGCTTGGAACCTCACCAGAGCAGGTACTAAAATAAAAAATAAATAACACCTGGTACCAGGTACTATTTTTAGTACTTGGTACCTGGTAATATGCTAGTAGAAACACTACTTTACGTGCTGAGGCGAGTCGGTGGAAACACAAAACAAAAGTGAACTTCAGTGAAGTCAGTAGAGGAGGAGGAGGAAGTCCTGACTCTGAGTCTGCTCTGTTTTCAGCTTCTCTCACAGACAAAATGGCCTCCAGATTAGAGGAGGATCTCTGCTGTTCCATCTGTCATGAGGTCTTCAGAGATCCTGTGGTTCTGTCCTGTAGCCACAGCTTCTGTAAAGACTGTGTGAAGACATGGTGGAAAGACAAAACAACACGAGAATGTCCTGTTTGTAAGAGAAGGTCTTCAAAGGAAGAACCACCATGTAACCTGGTTTTAAAGAACTTGTGTGAGACCTTCTTACAGCAGAAAGCTCAGAGGTCTTCAGAGGTTCTCTGCAGTCAACACTCTGAGAAACTCAGACTCTTCTGTCTGGACCATCAGCAGCCAGTGTGTGTCGTCTGCAGAGATTCAGAAAAACACAGCGGCCACAAGTTCAGACCCATCGATGAAGCTGCTCAACAACAGAAGAAGGACCTTCAGGAAACTCTGGAGACCTTCAAGAAGAACTTAAAGAGTCTGGAAGAAGTTCAGGTGGAGTTTGAGGAAACATCAGAACACATTAAAGTCCAGGCTCGACGCACAGAGACACGGATGAAGGAGAAGTTTCTTCAGCTTCATCAGTTTCTAGAAGAGGAAGAGGAGACCAGGATGACTGTACTGAGGGAGGAAGAGGAGCAGAAGAGTCTCATGATGAAGGAGAAGATGGAGGCTCTGAGCAGAGACATAGAAGCTCTATCAGATACAGTCAGAGCCACAGAGGACGAGCTGAGAGCTGAAGACGTCTCCTTCCTGCTCAACTACAGAGTCAAGCAGCGCCCCCTGCTGGAGCCTCCACAGCTGCACTCAGGAGCTCTGATAGACGAGGCCAAACACCTGGGCAATCTGACCTTCAACATCTGGAACAAGATGAAGGACGTGGTCTCCTACAGTCCTGTGGTTCTGGACCCAAACACTGCTCATCCAAACCTCATCCTGTCTGAAGATCTGACCAGTGTGAGACGAGGAGATGAACAGAATGTTCCTGATAATCCAGAGAGGATTGATCGTTACGTCAGTGTCCTGAGCTCTGAGGGTTTTAACTCAGGAACTCACAGCTGGGACGTCCATGTTGGAGACAACACATGGTGGAATGTTGGAGTTTTAGAGTCTGTCCAGAGGAAAGGAAAAGACATAGAGTCTGGATTATGGGAGATAGTGTTCTGTAAAGATAAATACTATAACGAGTCACCAGCTCAACAGTCTGTTCTCCAGCTGAAGAAGAAGATCCAGAAGATCAGAGTGAGTCTGGACTGGGACAGAGGACAAGTGTCCTTCTCTGACCCTGATACTAACACACTCATACACACACACATACACACTTTCACACACACCGTGTTCCCATACTTTAACACTGGTGATGAAGATGAAGATCACCCAGTGAAGATGTTACCAGTGAAGCTTTGAGTGACAGATGAACAGAGTGTGTTAAAGGGACAGTGTGTCACTCTTTTGCAGACTGCAAATCATGTGTATGTTTTGAAATAATGTTTTGGCGTCATGTGGCGCCACCTACCACCGTCTACCAATCATTGCAGTCAGTGGAGTCTCAGCTGCGGCGCAACCACCGGTCGCCAGTTACGTCAGAAAACGAAACCTAAGAGACTTCGGTATTTGAATTTCAATGTAGTAACCGTTTTTGGCCACATTCTTACATATGGCACCTTTAACTTTGTGTTGTTTTGGTTTTGAAAATGGGTTGGTTTGATCAGATAAGTGGTTTTGATAAAGATAATAAGTGGTTTTGATAAAGATAAGTGGTTTCATACATATGTGAAATGACGTTTGTCTCTTTGAGATGATTGTGTCTTGTTGACTGTTGAAGTCTGAACATGTAATAATGTAATAAAGTGACTGTGATCACTTTGTGTCTCACTGACTGTTTATTGTTTCACCAGAGAACATTCTCTCTCTTTGAACAGTTAACTAAAGACATCAGCTCATCTGATGCATCTGTTATTCCCTTAATTACAGCTAAACTAAAGCGTCTTCTACACAAAGATTGAGACCACGGAGTGAAAACAATGAAAAGTGCGCTCTGCTCTTAAGAGTCTGTCACCACGTTTTACTCAGATCTACTCGGATCACCTCGGACTGTACTCCATCCTCGTCATAAAGATCATTATTTGGATGTGAGGATAAAGCTGCACATAGTGGTTTAAAAACATCAGTTTCCTGTTGGAAAAGTCTGTCTAACAGTGAGATGAAGACGTGAACATGTTCTTAAAGATATCCTAGACTTACGCTGACGCAGATTTAAGGAGATTAACTTCTTTTTAAGTGGCAAAAATGTGTAAAATATGTCTTTTTATCCCCTTTATAATTATGCAAAGTTAAAGTATTAACATAAACATTAAAGCCAACATGAGTCATTTATAACTGTCAGGTTTATATAAATGTACTGTATATACAGTGTACGAAGGCTCACTAGGAGCCTGTTAGTAAATTTAAAGTGTATTAATTAAACATTGATAAACTGATTTAAAGGCCTTTTAAACGAGCTGTAAAACTGCATGAACTTTGACTTTACTGCTTTTTATCTGTGACATGAACGAGAAAACTTTACTTGGACTTTGAAGCCATAAATACTTTGTCCACTCCTGACACACACACACACACACACACACACACACACACACACACACACACACACACACAGAACCCAACCCGTGTTCCGGGCTCCGCCCCCTTCACCTGACTCACCCGAGACGACCCAGGAAACAGTCAGTCACTGTTGGTGAGTGAAGAGACACAGACTGAAGATCAGACTCTGTCCTCTGTCCTCTGTCCTCTGACTGAGTCCAGCTGCAGAAGACAAGACGCTGCTTCGTCCTCTCGTCCTCACACTGAAGGTGAGTTTGACAAAAACCTGAACTCAAACGGTCCTTTTCCACTAAAGTCCCGACTCGCCTCGCCTCGTCAACACTGCACGGCTGCGTGAAACTGACTTTGTTTTAGATGGGACACAAACGAGTGACTCGTATTTTTCAGTGAAACTGAATCATTAGAATCAGTTCATTCAAAGTATTTGTTAGCGATTCACCGATCCACTTTTTTTTCACTTCCGATCCGATCCCTAAATTTGGATATCTGCTGATACCCTTACTATTCTGATATGATGCTCTGTTTGCTTTAATATTATTATCATCATTATTGTTGATTTCATATAAGACTTTAATGAACTCCTTTATACAGGCAGGTATGATATGTACGACTTTACAGCCACTTTAGACCGACTTCCCAGTGATTTTAGAGCAACTTTACAGTTACTTTACAGCCAATTTACAGCGACTTTAAAGCGACTTTAGACCGACTTTACAGCGTCTTTAGACCAACTTTACAGCGACTTTACAGACCCCTGGTGATTTTTTTTTATTTAACAGTGACAAATCTAGAAACTTTCTGTCATAAACCTGTCATACAGCCACTTTACAGTTACTTTACAGCGAGTTTACAGCAACTTTACAGCGACTTTACAGGGACTTTACCGCGAGGCGAGCCGGTGGAAAGATTCCAAAATTGAACAGTGAGGTCAGTAGAGGAGGAGGAGGAAGTCCTGACTCTGAGTCTGCTCTGTTTTCAGCTTCTCTCACAGACAAAATGGCCTCCAGATTAGAGGAGGATCTCTGCTGTTGCCTCTGTAATGGGGTCTTCAGAGATCCTGTGGTTCTGTCCTGTAGCCACAGCTTCTGTGAAGACTGTGTGAAGATATGGTGGAAAGACAGAGCAAGACGAGAATGTCCTGTTTGTAAGAGGAAGAAGAAGATAAAGAGTCTGGAAGAAGTTCAGGTGAAGGTTCAGGAAACAGCAGAACACATTAAAGTCCAGGCTCGACGCACAGAGACAAGGATGAAGGAGAAGTTTCTTCAGCTTCATCAGTTTCTAGAAGAGGAAGAGGAGACCAGGATGACTGCACTGAGGGAGGAAGAGGAGCAGAAGAGTCTCATGATGAAGGAGAAGATGGAGGCTCTGAGCAGAGACATAGAAGCTCTATCAGATACAGTCAGAGCCACAGAGGACGAGCTGAGAGCTGAAGACGTCTCCTTCCTGCTCAACTACAGAGTCAAGCAGCGCCCCCTGCTGGAGCCTCCACAGCGACACTCAGGAGCTCTGATAGACGAGGCCAAACACCTGGGCAACCTGACCTTCAACATCTGGAACAAGATGAAGGACGTGGTCTCCTACAGTCCTGTGGTTCTGGACCCAAACACTGCTGGTTCAGGACTCATCCTGTCTGAAGATCTGACCAGTGTGAGACGAGGAGTCAAACAGGAGGTTCCTGATAATCCAGAGAGGTTAGATTATTACGTCAGTGTCCTGAGCTCTGAGGGTTTTAACTCAGGAACTCACAGCTGGGACGTCCATGTTGGAGACAACACATGGTGGAATGTTGGAGTTTTAGAGTCTGTCCAGAGGAAAGGAGAAGACATACGGTCTGGATTATGGAAGATAATGTTCTATAAAGATAAATACTATAACGAGTCACCAGCTCAACAGTCTGTTCTCCAGCTGAAGAAGAAGATCCAGAAGATCAGAGTGAGTCTGGACTGGGACAGAGGACAAGTGTCCTTCTCTGACCCTGATACTAACACACTCATACACACACACATACACACTTTCACACACACCGTGTTTCCATACTTTAACATTGGTGATAAAGATGAAGATCACCCAGTGAAGATGTTACCAGTGAAGCTTTGAGTGACAGATGAACTTCTGTTTATTTTGTCAGAAGACGAAAATCATACGAGTTTGGATTTTAAGCGTCAAGTTGCTCAGACCGAAAATGTGTAAATGGAAACAAATGATAAAATACGCATTGGAAATTTGAGACGTTTAACTTGTTTGTTGTTGTTTTTGGACCATTCTTCATTCGTCAGGTTTGATGGTTTCCGAGCATGGACAGTTCGCTTTAAATCACACCACAAATGTTCAAAAATATTCAGGTCTTCAGGACTGAGATGTCCATTCCAGAACGTTGTATTTGTTCCTCTGCATTAATGCCTTAGTAGATTTTGAGCAGTGTTTAGGGTCGTTGTCTTGTTGAAAGATTCAGCCCCAACACAACTTCAACTTTGTCACCGATTCCTGGACATTGTTCTCCAGAATCTGCTGATATTGAGTGGAATCCATGCGACCCTCAACTTTAACAAGATTCCCAGTCACTGCACTGGCTTTTTCTGCATGACTCTTCCATACAGCATCTCCTTGTGTAAAGTGCGCTGAACAGTTGAACGATGCACAGCGACACCATCTGCAGCAAGATGATGATGTAGGTCTTTGGAGCTGGTCTGTGGGTTGACTGTGACTCTTATCACCATCCTTCACCTCTGCTTATCTGAGATTTTTCTTGGTCTGTCACTTCTGGCCTGAACTAGAACTGTTCTCCTGTGATCTTCACAATTCCTCACAATGTTCCTCACAGTTGAAAGTGAGAGCTTAAATCTCTGAGATAGCTTTCTGTATCCTTCCCCTAAACCATGATGTTGAACAATCACTGTTTTCAGGTCATTTCAGAGTTGTTTTGAGGCTCCTATGTTGACACTCTTCAGAGATGATGCAAAGAGGAGAAACACTTACAATTGGCCTCCTTAAATACTCTTTCTCATGATTGTATTCACCGGTGTATGGAGGTCAAAGGTCACTGAGGTTACCAAATCAATGTTGAGTTCCAATAATTACTGCTAAAGGTATTGAAATCAATGAAATGACAACGGTGCCTAAATGTATTGCGCAATCATGCCTCATTTTGTTGAAATAATTCTTGCACACTTTCTGTAAATCATATAA